>NC_057814.1:479959089-480259089 GCF_018294505.1 Triticum aestivum | reverse complement strand
GAAAGAATAAAAATAAATAAAAAGAGATCATATTGATCTTATGGAGAGTAATGACTTCACATATAAAGAGTATGATGATTAAAAGTTGTTGAGAGTTGACAAACATAGTTTTGGTCATCGTTGCAATTAATAGGAAGTAATAAAGAAAGAGAAGTTTCACATATAAATATACTATCTTGAACATCTTTTATAATTGTGAGCACTCATTAAAATATGACATGCTAAAGAGTTGATGTTGGACAAGGAAGACAACGTAATGGGTCATGTTTTCTTATATCTGAAATAAAGTATATTGTCATGGATCATCCAACATGTTGAGCTTGCCTTTCTCCCTCATGCTAGCCAAATTCTTTGCACCAAGTAGAGATACTACTTGTGCTTCCAAATACCCTTAAACCCAGTTTTGCCATGAGGGTCCACCATACCTACCTATGGATTGAGTAAGATCCTTCAAGTAAGTGGTCATCGGTGCAAGCAATAAAAAATGCTCTCTAAATATGTATGACTTATTAGTGTGGGAGAAAATAAGCTTTATACGATCTTGTGATGTGGAAGAAATAAAAGCGGCAAATTGCATAATAAAGGTCCATATCACAAGTGGCAATATAAAGTGATGTTCTTTCGCATTAAGATTTTGTGCATCCAACCCTGAAAGCACATGACAACCTCTGCTCCCCTCTGCGAAGGGCCTATCTTTTACTTTTATCTTCTACCTTATGCAAGAGTCATGGTGGTCTTCACCTTTCCTTTTTACATTTTATCCTTTGGCAAGCACATTGTGTTGGAAAGATCCTGATATATATATCTAATTGGATGTAAGTTAGCATGAACTATTATTGTTGACATTACCCTTGAGGTAAAAGGTTGGGAGGTGAAACTATAAGCCCCTATCTTTCTCTGTGTCCGATTAAAACTCCGTAACCACTAGTATTGCGTGAGTGTTAGCAATTGTGAAAGACTAAATGATAGTTGAGTATGTGGACTTGCTGAAAAGCTCTTATATTGACTCTTTCTGATGTTATGATAAATTGCAATTGCTTCAATGACTGAGATTATAGTTTGTTAGTTCTCAATGAAGTTTCTGATTCACACTTGACATTGTGGATAGATTGTTACTTTATCATAAGAAATAATATGACAATATGTTGCTGTTATAAGAATGATCATGATGCCCTCATGTCCGTATTTTATTTTATCGACACCTCTCTCTCTAAACATGTGGACATATTTATCGTTATCGGCTTCCGCTTGACGATAAGCGAGGTCTAAGCTTGGGGGAGTTGATACGTCCATTTTGCATCATACTTTTATATTGATATTTATTGCATTATGGGCTGTTATTACACATTATGTCACAATACATATGCCTATTCTCTCTTATTTTACAAGGTTTACATAAAGAGGGAGAATGCCGGCAGCTAGAATTCTAGGCTGGAAAAGGAGCAAATATTAGAGACTTATTCTGCACAACTCCAAAAGTCGTGAAACTCCACGGAAGTTATTTTTGGAAATAATAAAAAATACTGAGCGAAGAAAATACTAGAGGGGGCCCACACCCTGGCCACGAGGGTGGGGGGCGCGCCCCCTTCCTTGTGGGCCCCCTGGTGGCCCTCCGGTGCCCATCTTCTGCTATATGAAGTCTTTCGTCCGAGAAAAAATCATAAGCAAGCTTTCGGGACGAGACTCCACCGCCACGAGGTGGAACCTTGGCGGAACAAATCTAGGGCTCTGGCGGAGCTGTTCTGCCGGGGACACTTCCCTCCGGGAGGGGGAAATCATCGCCATCGTCATCACCAATGATCCTCTCATCGGGAGGGGGTCAATCTCCATCAACATTTCACCAGCACCATCTCCTCTCAAACCCTAGTTCATCTCTTGTATCCAATCTTCGCCTCTAAGTATGGGATTGGTACCTGTAGGTTGCTAGTAGTGTTGATTACTTCTTGTAGTTGATGCTAGTTGGTTTACTTGGTGGAAGATCATATGTTCAGATCCATTATGCATATCAATACTCCTCTGATTATGAACATGAATATGATTTGTGAGTAGTTATGTTTGTTCCTGAGGACATGGGAGAAGTCTTGCTATAAGTAGTCATGTGAATTTGGTATTCGTTCGATATTTTGATGAGATGTATGTTGTCTTTCCTCTAGTGGCATTATGTGAACGTCGACTACATGACACTTCACCATTGTTTGGGCCTAGAGGAAGGCATTGGGAAGTAATAAGTAGATGATGGGTTGCTAGAGTGACAGAAGCTTAAACCCTAGTTTATGCGTTGCTTCGTAAGGGGCTGATTTGGATCCATATGTTTCATGCTATGGTTAGGTTTACCTTAATACTTCTTTTGTAGTTGCGGATGCTTGCAATAGGAGTTAATCATAAGTGGGATGTTTGTCCAAGTAAGGATAGCACCCAAGCACCGGTCCACCCACATATCAAATTATCAAAGTACCGAACGCGAATCATATGAACGTGATGAAAACTAGCTTGATGATAATTCCCATGTGTCCTCGGGAGCGCTTTTCTCTATATAAGAGTTTGTCCAGGCTTGTCCTTTGCTACAAAAAGGATTGGGCCACCTTGCTGCACCTTATTTACTTTCATTACTTGTTACCCGTTACAAATTATCTTATCACAAAACTATCTGTTACCTATAATTTCAGTGCTTGCAGAGAATACCTTGCTGAAAACCGCTTGTCATTTCCTTCTGCTCCTCATTGGGTTCGACACTCTTACTTATCGAAAGGACTACGATAGATCCCCTACACTTGTGGGTCATCAGCACCCAACATTAGCTATACATAATGCATAAATCATGACTGTTGTGCTCTACTCAGTTTGTAGCGCTTGTTTTAGAAGGTGATGACACAACATAAAAGTAAATAGATAGTCCCTTCGTAGAGGGAAGTAGTGATTTGCAGAGGTGCCAGAGCTCAATTTTTAAAACAGAGATAAATGATATTTTGAGACATGCACCCTTCTTATTCACTTCACGACCATCAGTTATCAACATCTTCCATGCTAAGCACGCTAGTGGCGGTTCCCAAGTGGAAAGTAAAGGTTTTGACTCCATTGGGAGTTTTTGTTTGATTATTCAAGAGATGAACTCTTTTTCATGTTTGCAGTTCGGGACTGGGCATCCCTATTACTGCCCATTTCCTCGTGCGATGGCGAGTGAATAAACACTCGACCTGAGGATAACCCGGTTAGCACGGAAGATATCGACCACCTCCTGTCGTTCCATGAACGATCCAGACACACAAAAGGATAAGTTTTTAGAAGTTTTTAGAGGTGGCACATGCAAATTTACTTAGGACGGCAGGGTAATATCGTATATAGGTAGGCATGGTGGACTCATCTGGAATAACTTTGAGTTCAAGGTTTTTGATGTACATGCAGAATTCCCACTTAGTACAGGCGAAGGCTGACAATTAAGATTGAGGAGCGGACAGCTAGAGAGCAACAACGATCATAACCAGGCATTATGCATAAGAAACATTGGACACTAGCATGAGTAGGATATGAACACCATGAACATATATATTATAGAGACTATGTTGGTTTTGATTCAACTACATGCATGAACATGTACCAAGTCAAGCCACTCGAACATTCAGAAGAGGATACCAGATCATCGTACTACATCACAATCATTTTAATGCTATGTTGATATCCAATATAAATCATTATCCACTCCTAGCTACTTATGCATGGCATGAGAAACTATAATCTCTAATTGTCATTGCAAACATGTTTAATCATAATGGGCTGAAGCCTGGGTACTAGGTTAAACATATTTACACAGACAGAACAAGTCGAGTTCATACCAGTTTCTCCTTGCCACAGCCAGCTCATCAAATATCGTCATTATTGCCTTTCACTTGCACGACCGAATGATATGAAAATAATAATAGTGCAAGAGTGCCATGGACTAAGCTGGAATCTGCAAAACATTTTATTCAACAGGAGAAGACAAGGTAAAATGTGCTCTTTATTAGTTCAACAGTTATTCATATGAGAGCCACTCAACATTTTCATCGTGGTCTTCTCCTCAGTACAACTCGAATAAAAAGAAAAGGAATTCAGAGAAACACACTGATTTTTTTTGGAGTTTTCGGTTTTCTGGAACAGGGAAACAAAAAGCAAAAACGAGAAAACCTATTTACACGGGAAAGCTCCTAACAAACAAAAGAAGAACAAGGAAATCTTTTTGGATTTTCTTTTTAATACTACTACTAAGCATGCATAGAAAGACACTCTCCTCTCATCACCCACTGTCAAAGTGCGACAGAAGTCCTCAAACTCAGCCGGCCTAGGCTCAGCCAGGCTCCCATCAGACGGGATCATGCATATGTTGCAAAACTCAGTAAGTGGTATCTGATGGTTTCCAGCATATAAATCAAAACTCACTTCAGGAGGATTATTCCTAGATAGGAAAGTAAAACTTTGAACAAACATGTTTGTGAGGATTTGGTGTTGGTGACACTCATCTGCGATGAAGTCGGTGAGACCGGCATTGGCGATAAATTGCATGAACTCCTGATGAATTCAAGCCGCTTGCAGGAACGGGGTGTGCGGCCATTTCCACGGCCGTACCTCCGCCAACCTCCGAGGGCGGAGATCACTGTCGGAAGACTCCCCAATAACACCCTTGGAATTCTTCTTAGAGCCATATTTCCTGAAGATATTCATGTCCGCGTACAATTTTTCCTATGAACAAAAATCTGAATTTTTAGTTCACAAAATATTTTCCAACAAAACTTCACAAAATTGATAGCAACTACTCATAGGGATACATAGAGGCCATAGCAAGCATTCAAACTACTTAGAACACTAAGAATTGAACATGCAAGCACATCTACAGCAGCACCAAGAGTAGCTATTTATTCAAAGTATAAACCACTAAAACAAAAACTAATTGGACAAATGGTGGAGTCACATACCAAGCAACAATCCCCCGAAACAGTTTCGGAAACGGAGCTTCGAGCAAAGAGATCGAAATCCGCGGGTTTGAGCTCAAGAACACGGGAGAGAGAGCAAGAGTGATTTTTTCTGGATATAGGTGACAATGTGGGCTAAAGAGATAAGTGAGGGGGACCCACGTGGGGACCACAACCCCCCAGGGCGCGCTAGGGGGTGCTGGCGCGCCCAGGTGGGTTGTGCCCACCTGGTGCACCCCCTCTGGTTATTTTTGCACCAAAAATTCTTAAATATTCAGGAAAAAATCATATACAATTTTCAGGGCATTCTGAGAACTTTTATTTTTGGGTCATTTTTTTATTGCACGGGAAATTCAGGAAACAGACAAAACATGTCATTTATTTTATTTAACTAATAAAAGCAGAGAATAAAAAGTAAGGACAGAAATTGTGCTTACTAAATTCATCAACTTCATACCGCTAAAAAATGATTCATTAATAAGGTTGATCTGGTCTTATTAACAACCATTTTCAATTAGCATGAAACCGAAGAACTTTTGTAAATCACTAAGTTACCTCAATGGGGATATGCATCTCCCCAACAATAAGCATTTCATATTTCTTTTTAACAGTAGGTAGAGGTATTTGAAAACTTCCAATAGTGATTGTCGGAGATTTTTCAATAACATTAATACCATTCACTTGGAATTGTTTCTTCGAAAAGTGCACCGTATGCTCATTACAATTAATATGAAAAGTGACCTTCCTTTTATTGTAATCAATAACAGCCCCTGCAGTATTCAAGAAGGGTCTACCAAGAATAATCGACATGTTGTCGTCCTTATGCATCTCAAGTATAACAAAGTCAGTCAAAATAGTAACATTAGCAACAACAACGGGCACATCCTCACAGATACCGATAGGTATGGCAGTTGACTTGTCAACCATTTGCAAAGATATTTCAGTAGGTGTGAGTTTATTCAAGTCAAGTCTTTTATATAAAGATAAAGGCATAACACTAACACCAGTTCCTAAATCACACGAAGCAGTTTTCACATAATTCTTTTTGATAGAGCAAGGTATAGTTGGTATACCCGGATCTCCAAGGTACTCCATCTTTGAAAGTATAATTAGCAAGCATAGTGGATATTTCAGCTTCTGGTATTTTTCTCTTATTAGTGATGATGTCTTTCATGTACTTTGCATAAGGAGGCATTTTCAAGATGTCAGTCAAGCGAGTATGCAAAAAGACTGGCCTCAACATTTCAGCAAAGCGTTCAAATTCTTCATCATCATTCTTTTTAGTTGACTTGGGTGGAAAAGGCATATGTTTTTTAACCCACAGTTCTCTTTCTTTACCGTGTTTTCTAGCAATGAAGTATCTTTTATCATACCTTTTATTCTTATGTTGTGGGTTATCAAGATCAATAGGTGGTTCTATCTCAACATCATTGTCTGGTTCTTTTTCATTATTTGGGTGAGTGTCTTCATGAACCTCATCATTATCTTTTTCATTATCACTAGGTGAGTGTTCATTACCATATTGAGTTTCAACATCAGAGATAGAAGTTTAATTTTCATTATCAGGAGGTTTTTCTATTTCAGGTTCACTAGAAGTGTGCAAAGTCCTATCATTTTTCTTCTTCTTTTTCTTTCTAGAAGGACTAGGTGCACTAGTGTTGTTTCTTTGTGAATCTTGTTCAATTCTTTTTGGGTGTCCCTCAGGATAAAGTGGTTCCTGAGTCATTTTACCTCCTCTAGTTGTAACTCTAACAGCAAAGTCATGCATATTATGATTCATTTCATCAAGCAATTCTCTTTGTGATTTAGCAACTTGTTCTAACTGAGTTTGAACCATAGAATCATGTTTTCCAATACCTCTAACATCATTTGAAATTCTAAATAACAAGTCACTCAAGCGAGCAATCATATCAGAATTATATTTCAATTGTTTCATAACATTTGCATTGAAGTGATCTTGTTTTGTAATGTAGTTTTCAAACTCATAAAGGCATTGACTAGGATGCATATTGTGAGGATTATCATTTTCATTAAACTTCATAAGAAAATTTACCTCTACCACCTTAGGCATTGGTGGTGTATCAAGCCCATGTATTTCTTCAATAGGAGGTAAATTTTTAACGTCCTCAGCTTTAATACCTTTTTCCTTCATAGATTTCTTTCCCTCTTGCATATCTTCAGGACTAAGATATAATATACCCCTCTTCTTCGGAGTAGGTTTAGTCGGTGGTTCAGGAATAGTCCAATCATCATAATTTTTCAATATGTTATTCAATAATTCTTCATCTTGAGCAATAGTTCGTTCCCTGAAAACACAACCAGCACAACTATCTAGGAAGTCCCTAGAAGCATCGGTTAGTCCATTATAGAAGATATCAAGTATTTCATTTTTCTTAAGAGGATGATCGGGCAAAGCATTAAGTAGCTGGCAAAGCCTCCCCCAAGCTTGTCGGAGACTCTCTTCTTTAATTTGCACAAAGTTAAATATTTCCTGTAAGGCAGCTTGTTTCTTATGAGCAGGAAAATATTTTTCAGAGAAGTAATAAATCATATCCCGGGGACTACGCACACAACCAGGAGTAAGAGTATTGTACCAAGCTTTGGCATCACCCTTTATTGAGAAAGGAAATAATTTGAGAATAAAGTAATAACGGGTTTTCTCATCATGAGTAAAAAGGGTGGCTATATCATTCAACTTAGTAAGATGTGCCACAACAGTTTCAGTTTCATAACCATGGAAAGGATCAGATTTAACCAAAGTAATTAACTCTGTGTCGACAGAGAATTCATAATCCTTATCAGCAATACAGATAGGTGAAGTAGCAAACTTAGGATCACATTTCATTCTAGCATTCAGAGATTTTTCTTTATATTTGCATAGTAATTTCTCTAGATCATCTCTATCATTGCAAGCAAGAATATCTCTAGTTGCTTCTTCACTGATAACATAACCTTCCAGTACCTTAGGCAATTCATATCTAGGAAGGTTAGTTCTAGCAGGTGTTTTAGGAGTTTCAGTTTCAAGCTCATCATCAGATTCAACAACATCATGTTGTATTACTCTAGCAATTTGTTCATCAAGAAATTCACCAAGTGGCACATCATCATTATCAAGCAAGGTACTAGCATCATCATAAGCATCATTCATAGCAGTAGTAGCATCATCAATAACTTGCAACATATTAGAATTGATAGCATGTGGTGGTGGTGTTGCAAGTTTACTCATAACAGAAGGTGAACCTAAAGCAGAACTGGATGGCAGCTTCTTACCTCCCCTCGTACTTGAGGGAAATATCTTAGGCTTCGGATCCTTCATATTCTTCATAGTGATAAATTGATAATTATCCCAAGTGACTCAACAAATATACCTATGCTCCCCGGCAACGGCGCCAGAAAAAGGCCTTGATAACCCACAAGTATAGGGGATCGCAACAGTTTTCGAGGGTAGAGTATTCAACCCAAATTTATAGATTCGACACAAGGGGAGCCAAAGAATATTTGAAGGTATTAGCAGCTGAGTTGTCAATTCAACCACACCTGGAGATTAATTATCTGCAGCAAAGTGATCAGTAGCAAAGTAGTTTGATAGTTTTGATAGTAGTGACAGCAGCAACGGTAACAGTAATAGTGATAACAGTAATTTTGTAGCAAGTGTAACAGTGATGATAGCGGTAGTAATTTAGCAGAAACAATATAGGATAAATTCGTAGGCATTGGATCGGTGACTTGTTGGATGATATTCATCATGTGACAGTTATAACCTAGGGCGATACGACACTAGCTCCACTTCATTGATATAATGTAGGCATGTATTCCGTAAATAGTCATACGTGCTTTATTAAAAGAACTTGCATGACATCTTTTGTCCTACCCTCCCGTGGCAGCGGGGTCCATATTGGAAACTAAGGGATATTAAGGCCTCCTTTTAATAGAGAACCGGAACAAAGCATTAACACATAGTGAATACATGAACTCCTGAAACTACGGTAATCACCGGGAGTGGGCCCAGTTGTTGTCACTCCGGGGTTGCCGCATCATAACACGTAGTAGGTGACAATAACTTGCAAGATCGAATATAAAACATGGATATAATGATGAATTCATAAACGGTTCAGATCTGAGTTCATGGCACCCGGGCCCAAAGTGACAAGCATTAAGCATAACAAAGTCATAGCAACATCAATCTAAGAACATAGTGGATACTAGGGATAAGCCCTAACAAAACTAACTCGATTACATGATGAATCTCATCCAACTCCTCACCAACCAGTGAGCCTACGAAAGAATTACTCACTCCCGATGGGGAGCATCATGGAATTGGCGATGGAGATTGGTTGCTGATGACGAAGAATGAGGATCCCCCTCTCCGGAGCCCCAAACGCACTCCAGATCTGCCCTCCCGAGGAAGAACAGGGCTTGGCAGTAGCTCCATCTTGTGGATCGCGATAATTCTTTCTCCCTGATTTTTTCTGGAATAATTTGATTTTATAGTATCGGGGGGTCGTCAGCGGGGCCACCAGGTGGGTACAACCCACCTGGGCGCGACAGGAGAGGGGGGCGCGCCCTGGTGGGTTGTGCCCAACCAGGGGCCCCTCTCTGGTGGGTCTTGGCTCCACAAATTCTTATTATTGATATAAAAAATCCTTGCAAAGTTTCGTTCTATTCTGAGAACTTTTATTTCTGCACAAAAACAACACCATGGTAGTTCTGCTGAAAACAGCGTGAGTCCGGGGTTAGTTTCATTCAAATCATGCAAATTAGAGTCCAAAACAAGAGGAAAAGCGTGAGAAAAGGTAGATACGTTGGAGACGTATCAATGGTTAACAAGACCACTAGTTTCAAGAAAAGGGGCAAAGGAAAAGAAAGGGAACTTCAAGAAGGAATGGCAAGCAAGTTGCCAGTCCCGTGAAGAAACCCAAAGCTAGACCTAAGCCTGAAACTAAGTGCTTCTACTGCATAGGGAATGGTCACTGGAAGCGGAACTACCCCAAATACTTGGAAGATAAGAAGGATGGCAAAGTGAACAAAGGTATATTTGATATACATGTTATTGATGTGTACTCTACTAGTGTTCATAGTAACCCTAGGGTATTGATACCGGTTCAGTTTCTAAGATTAGTAACTCGAAATAGGAATTGCAAAATGAAGAGAGACTAGTTAAGGCCGAGGTGACGATGTGTGTTGGAAGTGATTCCAAGGTTGATAAGATCACCATCGCACACTCCCTCTACCTTCGAGATTAGTGTTGGACCAAAATAAATGTTATTTGGTGTTTGCGTTGAGCATGAATATGATTGGATCATGTTTATTGCAATACGGTTATTCATTTAAGTAAGAGAATAATTGTTGTTCTGTTTACATGAATAAAACCTTCTATGGTCATGCACCCAACATAAATGGTTTATTGAATCTCGATCGTAGTAATACACATATTTATAATATTGATGCCAAAAGATGCAAAGTTGATGATGATAGTGCAACATACTTGTGGCACTGCCGTCTAGGTCATATTGGTGTAAAGCGCATGAAGAAACTCCATGCAGATGGGCTTTTGGAATCACTTGATTATGAATCATTTGATACTTGCGAACCATGCCTCATGAGCAAGATGACTAAAACTCCGTTCTCCGGAACAATGGAGCGAGCTAATGACTTATTGGAAATAATACATACCGATGTATGCTGTCCGATGAGTATTGAGGCTCGCGGTGGGTATCGTTATTTTCTGTCCTTCACAGATGATTTGAGGAGATGTGGGTATATCTACTTGATGAAACACAAGTCTGAAACATTTGAAAAGTTCAAAGAATTTCAGAGTGAAGTGGAGAATCATCGTAACAAGAAAATAAAAGTATCTATGATTTGATCGCGGAGGTGAATATTTGAGTTACGAGTTTGGCCTTCATTTAAAACAATGTGGAATAGTTTCACAACTCACGCCACCTGGAACACCACAGCATAATGGTGTGTCCGAACGTCGTAACCGTACTTTATTAGATATGGTGCGATCTATGATGTCTCTTACCGATTTACCACTATCGTTCTGCGGTTATGCATTAGAGACAGCTGCATTCACGTTAAATAGGGAACCTTCTAAATCCGTTGAGACGACACCGTATGAACTATGGTTTGGCAAGAAACCTAAGTTGTCGTTTCTTAAAGTTTGGGGTTGCGATACTTATGTGAAAAAGCTTCAGCCTGATAAGCTCGAACCCAAATCGGAGAAGTGCGTCTTCATAAGATACCCAAAAGAAACTGTTGGGTACACCTTCTATCACAGATCCAAAGGCAAGATCTTTGTTGCTAAGAATGGATCCTTTCTAGAGAAGGAGTTTCTCTCGAAAGAAGTGAGTGCGAGGAAAGTAGAACTTGATGAGGTAATTGTACCTTCTCTCGAATTGGAAAGTAGCTCATCACAGAAAACCGTTCCCGCGATGCCTACACCAACTAGTGAGGAAGTTAATGATGATGATCATGAAACTTCAGATCAAGTTACTACCGAACCTTGTAGGTCAACCAGAGCACGTTCCACACCGGAGTGGTACGGTAATCCTATTCTGGAAGTCATGTTACTAGACCATGACGAACCTACGAACTATGAGGAAGCGATGATGAGCCCAGATTCCGATAAATGGCTTGAGGCCATGAAATCTGAGATAGGATCCATGTATGAGAACAAAGTATGGACTTTGATTGACTTGCCCGATTTTCGGCGAGCCATTGAGAATAAATGGATCTTCAAGAGGAAGACGGATGCTGATAGTAGTGTTACTATCTACAAAGCTTGAATTGTCGCAAAAAGTTTTTTTGACAAGTTCAAGGTGTTGACTACGATGAGATTTTATCACTCGTATCGATGCTTAAAGTCTGTCCGAATCATGTTAGCAATTGCCGCATTTTAAGAAATCTGGCAAATGGATGTCAAAACTGCATTCCTTAATGGATTTATTAAAGAAGGGTTGTATGTGATGCAACCAGAAGGTTTTCTCAATCCTAAAGGTGCTAACAAAGTGTGCATTCTCCAGCGATCCATCTATTATGGACTGGTGCAAGCATCTCGGAGTTTGAATAGACGCTTTGATGAGTTGATCAAAGCATATAGTTTTATACATACTTGCGGTGAAGCCTGTATTTACAAGAAAATGAGTGGGAGCACTATAGCCTTTCTGATAAGTATATGTGAATGACATATTGTTGATCGGAAATGATGTAGAATTTTCTGGAAAGCATAAAGGAGTATTTGAATGGAGTTGTTCAAAGAAATACCTCGGTAAAGCTACTTACATATTGGGCATCAAGATCTATAAAGATAGATCAAGACGCTTGATAAGACTTTCGACGAGTACATACCTTGATGAATTTTTGAAAGAGTTCAAAATGGATCAGTCAAAGAAGGAGTTCTTGCCTGAGTTGTAAGGTATAAGTGAAGCACAAGAGTAATTCCGTTGAGAGAGAATGAAAGTCATTCCCTATGCCTCAGTGATACGTCTCCAACATATCTATAATTTATTAAGTATTCATGCTGTTATTTTATCATTCTTGGATGTTTTACAATCATTTTATAGCAACTTTATATCATTTTTTGGGACTAACCTATTGACCCAGTGCCGAGTGCCAGTTGCTGTTTTTTGCTTGTTTTTTACATCGCATAAAATCAATATCAAACGGAGTCCAAACACCGCGAAACTATTTTTTGTATTTTTTTATGGACCAGAAGGAAACCAATGGGCCAGAGCAGCACCTGGGGGGTGCCCTGAGGTGGGCACAACCCACCAGGGCGCGCCAGGCCCACGTGGCGCGCCCAGGTGGGTTGTGCCCACCTCGGTGGCCTCCTGCACCCCCTCTTTGCACTGTAATTTCCCAAATATTCCGAAACCCTTCGGGGTTAACCTAGATCAGAAGTTCCACCGCCGCAAGGTCTCTGTATCTGCGAAAACCAATCTAGACCCCGTTCCAGCACCCTGCCGGAGGGGGGAATCATCTCCAGTGGCCATCTTCATCATCCCGGCGGCCACCACAATGAGGAGGGAGTAGTCCACCCTCGGGGCTGAGGGTTTGTACCAGTAGCTATGTGCTTAATCTCTCTCTCTCTCTCTCTCTCGTGTTCTTGATATGTCACGATCTTGATGTATCACGGGCTTTGTTAATATAGTCGGATCATATGGTGTTTTCCCCTCTCTATCTTGTTGTGATGAATTGAGTTTTTCCCTTTGAGATTACATTGTTATCGGATTGAATACTTTCATGGATTTGAGAACACTTGATATATGTCTTGCAATTGAATACTCGTGGTGACAATGGGGTATCGTATTGATTCACTTGATATATGTTTTGGCACTCAACTCGCGGATTCCCGAGGTGACATTGGGGTAATCTATGCATAGGGGTTGATGCACGTTCTTGTCTTTGTTTCTCCGGTAGAAATCTTGGGGCACTCTTTGAAGTTCTCTGTGTTGGATTGAGTATTATGAATATGAATTTTCTTTGGTGTTATTTTAGTACGAACTCTAGGATAGATCGAACGGAAAGAATAGCTTTGTGTTATTTTAGTACGAACTCTTGAATAGATCGAACAGAAAGAATAGATTTGAGGTGGTTTCATACCCTACAAACAATTTATTCTTATGTTCTCTGCTAGATAGGAACTTTGGAGTGATTCTTCATTGCACTTTGAGGGGTGGTTATACGATCCAACTATATTAGCATTGTTGAGAGGTTGCACTAGTGAAAGTACGGACCCTAGGCCTTGTTTTTAAGCATTGCAATACCGTTTTTGTGCCCGTTTACTATTTGCTACCTTTCTGTTTTTATTTATTCAGATTATAAAAATATATTTCTACCACCAATATTACACTTTTATCACCATCTCTTCGCCGAACTAGTGCACCTATACAATTTGCCATTGTATTGGTGTGTTGGGGAAACAAGAGATTTCTTGTATTTGGTTGCAGGGTCGTTTGAGGGAGACCATGTTCATCCTACACCTCTAACGAATTGATAAACCTTAGGTCATCCACTTGAGGGAAAATTGCTACTGTCCTACAAAACTCTGCGCTTCGAGGCCCAACACGTGTCTACAAGAATAAAGTTGCGTAGTAGACATCAAGCTCTTTTCTGGTGCCATTGCCGGGGAGGTGAGTGCTTGAAGGTATATCTTAGATCTTGCAATCGAATCTTTTAGTTTCTTGTTTTATCACTATTTTTGTTTATAAAAGAAAACTAAAAAAGTGGAATTGAGGTTGCATCATATTATTGATCATCTTTATAATATCTTTCTTGAAAATGATGGTTCGGAAAATTGTGCTCAATTGTTAGAAGAAGAAGTCAATAAAATGCTTGGCACAAAATGTTTGAATGATGATTGCACAAGTCGTGACAAAAATGTTTCTTTTAAGCATGTCACTTTTTGCGGAGTGAATTGGGAGTGCCTTTGCACACCAAAAAGGGAAGATAGATTTTGCAAGAAGCATAAATATTTAGAAACGAAAAATTTGCAAGAGAGGCTAGTTGATTGTGCTGAAAGATGTAATTTTTTCCGCCATCCTTATGAACTTTGCAATGAACATGGTCATTTAAATCTTCAATGCAGATTCTTTCATGATCAAATAGTGTCCAAAAATTGTGATAACTTGATTACCCTTGAGCATCATAAAGAGGTTAGTCTTCTTTTGGGGTATGAAGAAATGAAACGTATAACTAAGGGTATTCCAAATTTAATCTCGAGAGATTTCTTGATTTTGATCTAGAAGAAATTTATATGTTTTGTGCGGTGAATTGCATTGACAATCCTTATATTGCCAACTATCTAAAGTCAAGAGAACAAATAAAATATGAAGATAGTACTAATGAAAGGGAAAATATTTCCCAAAACCCTCCTAGTGTTTATTATGATGAATCAGGTAACGAGGAGGAGCTTCCTATCCAACCAATCTCATCAATAAGAAGCTTGAAAAGATTAATTAAACCCACACGTGATGTGGTGAAGAAGAAGAAAAGAAGAAAAGAAGAGAGGTAAAAAGGTATCTCTCCCAAATAATGTTTCTCCTATTATTGTTGTGCCTCATGAAAATGAATCAAAAATAATTGTGGAAGATGATGCACTTGATGATGATTTTGCTATGCCTATTGCTTGTTATGATGATTATGATTGGGAAGATAATGATACTTCTTATAATATTGGAAATCTTTTTTGCACCAACTTGGGAAATTATGTTGATAGCAATTGTTATACTGTTGGTGCCATTCATACTATTAATGATGAGAATGATTATGCTTATGATATGCCAAGCCACAAGCTCGGGGACGCTATGTTTGATGAGAATGGCATGTTTGAGAATTTATTTGCTGCAATTAATGTTTGTCCCAAGCTTGGGGAGGCTATGTTTAATGAAGATGATCTTTTTAGTCCCCCTACTTTGATTGATCAAACTTATTTTGATGATAGCATGCCTCCCATTTATGATGATTACATTGATAAAAGTGGGTTTGGAAGAGTGTCAACTCTAGGTAGTAGTGATCCCACTATTTTGGAGGGTGTTGAATCTTATTACAATATTGATGAACGTGGATTTGGAGAGGTCATGACTTTATTTAGAGATACATCCACTATTTGGAAGAGGTTTCAACTGACTATGGCAATAAAGTTGCTTTCTATGATGATTATTATGATGACATGTATGCCATAGAGAGTAATGAATTTTCTATGCTTGTGGATCATGAAAAGAATGCTTTATGTAATGGTTATATTGATGAATATATTCATGATGCTACTGAAAATTATTATGAGAGAGGAACTTATGATGCATGATGCTCTCTTTGTGTTTCAAATCTTATCTTTTATGGGAGCATCATTGAATCATCATGCCTAGCTTAAAAGGCATTAAAGAAAAGCGCTTGTTGGGAGACAACCCAACACTTTTACCTACTGTTTTTCCATGTTCACATGATTATGCTACTTCATTGATCATGTTTTATAGCTTTTGTTTCAATAAGGTGCCAAGTAAAGCCTTTGGGATCATGTTGGGTGATAGTTGATTTGTCCCTGCTGAAAAACAGAAACTTTTGCGCTCACGAAAATAAGTCCCATTTTTAATAGAAGAGTTCTTTTGAGTTGATTATTTTTGCAGAAGTTTAATATACAAATTTATCACGTGGTCCAATTTGTTCATAATTTTTGGAGTAGCACAAGTATGGTAGTTATCAAAATCATTACAGACTGTTCTGTTTTTGACAGATTCTGTTTTCAATGCATAGTTTGCTTGCTTTCTAGTTTCTATGGCTTATATTGCTCAATATAAATTGTGGAAATGATATTATACAGTAGTAATTGTGTGATAACAATTATGAATCTTGTCTTTGACAGTACCAAAGTGAAATGGTTTGCTCTTTATCATACTAACCTATCTCACGAAGTTCCGTTAAGTTTTGTGTGATTGAAGTTTTCAAGTTTTGGGTGAGATATCGATATGAGGAGAATAAGGAGTGACAAGACCCTAAGCTTGGGGATGCCCAAGGCACCCCAAGTCAATATCCTAGGAAGATCCAAGCAACTAAGCTTGGGGATGCCCCGGAAGGCATCCCCTCTTTCGTCTCCAACATTATCGGTAACCTTACTTGGAGCTATATTTTCATTCATCACATGATATGTGTTTTACTTGGAGCATCAATTTATTTTATTAGAATTTACTTTCTGTTATTTATAATAATGTTTTGCATCTTTCATTTCAATAAAAGTGGCATTGATAGCCTTTGCCATGCTTATTTTGCAAGTATACATGTTGCTGTTTGAAAACAGAAAGTTTATCGATGTTGCAAAAATTCACGAGGAAAGTCAGAGTGTGATAAAATGTTGAAACTTTTTGCATAATGAGCTCTGATAAATTTTCTACAGTGTGGTAGAATTTCATAATGTTTGGAGTTAGGAAAGTATTGATACTCTTGCATTCTTTAGTACTATTTTAGCAGATTGCGGTTATGTTTGCATATGTTTGCTTCTTTAACGATTCTTTGAGGATAGGAGTATTAAATATGCAGAGGCATTTAGTATGCAATGTTGAATAATAGTTTTAGTGATTTGCTACAGTAGAGAATGATAAGGGTTTTGCATTGGTTTATACTAACTTAACTCACAAGTTCCTGTTCAGTTTTGTGTGGATGAAGCTTCTAAGATTTAGGAAAACCGTGATATGAGAAGAATTAAGGAGACACAAAAGCTCAAGCTTGGGGATGCCCAAGGCATCCCAAGATAATATTCCAAGAAGTCTCAAGCATCTAAGCTTGGGGATTCCCCGGTAGGCATCCCACCTTTCTTCTTCAACGATTATCGATTAGTGTCGGTTGATCCTAAGTTTTTGCGTCTTCACATGAGTTGTGCTATCCTTGAAATGTAATTTTGTCTTGTTTTGCTTGCTGTTTTAATAAAGTACTTAGATCTGAAAGTTTTTAAATAAAATAGAGTCCTCAAATAGTTTCCAAGGAGAATAAGTAAGCAGCATTAACATCCCGTCAACGAAGCTCTTTTCTATGGAATTACTCTTGTGCTTCACTTATATCCTATGAGTAAATTGTTGAATGAACTGAATGTCATGAAGTTGAAATCATATCATGCCTAGTGGTAGCTTCACATTTGGGTTTATAAAGTGAAACCTTTTGAGGCTTGACAATCACAATATTGGTCATACAGGCAATTCACGAATAATTAGTATAAGGAAGAGAACTTTCACATGCAAATACACTATCCTAGAAATCCTTTGTGATTGTGAGCCCCCATCAAAATACTGTATGCCAAAATTGTTGACCTTGGACAAGGAAGACAACATAATGGTTTATGTTTGTTCATATTCACATAGAAGTCATACTGTCATAGATCCTTCAATATGTGGTGCTTGCCCCCCATCTTTGCTAGCCAAAAATTCCGCACCAAGTAGAGATACTACTTGTGCATCCAAAAACCCTTAAACCCAAATCTTATTTTCAAGAGTCCACCATACCTACCTATATTGTAACATCCCAAAATTATAAATTTTGGAATATTATATTAAATAAATAGATTTGATTAATTGTTTGTTTGTTGTGTGATTGATTCACTGAAAGTGAGTGAAATTCGAAACTTTTTGAAAGTTAAATGAGAGGGAATAAAAGGACTTTCCCAAACTTTCATTTTGCAATTATGATCTCCATGAATTCAAATCTATTTCATCACAAAACCCTAGAGAGAAGATGACATGACTTCTTCCATTTAATTAAATGAAAAGGGTTTTTGAAAAATATTTGAATTTCATTTGGAAATATTTCCAATTCGTAAACTTCATTCAACTCAATGATTTTCATGAGAGAAGATAAAATGACTTCTTCAAAACATATGAAATATGAGTTGGGAGTTTCGGAGAATCAAATTGAAAATCCTTTTGGAAATTATTTTCAATTTGGAGTTATTTTAGTTTTATTCACATTATTTTTCTCGAAAAATAAAATACATGGAAATTAGGGTAAAATGATTCCCTACAATAGAAAATTGGAGAGAAATAAATTTGAAATTATTTTGGTATTTTTAAAATGATTTTTATTGGATTTTATTAGACCAGTAGCACTCTTGGATTTATTTGAATTTGTGTGGATTTTTTTGACTTTACAAAAATGTTCATGTTGTAGAAAATCTTTTTCTGAAAATTTTGATATATTATATGCCTATATAATATTTTTATTTATTATTTTTGTTTGTCTGGAAAATCTTTATTTAAAAAAACTTCTTCTTCTCCGGACCGGGCCAACTGGGCCGAAGCCCAGCCAGCCAGCCCAATCACTGCGCCACCTCCCTCCTCGCGTGCCCGTGCGGGACTCCCGCCGGAGTCCGCCGCACCTACGGCGCCGGTCGCCCCTTCCCCAAGACAGGAGCCGCCCCGGCCCCTATATAAATGGGCCGGCCCCGCCGCCTTCTTCTCCTCCTCCTCCCCTCAACCGCCGCGCCACGCCGCACTTCCCGCCGCCGCTGCATGCTGCCGCCGTCTGCCGCTGCTCGCAGCGCCGCCCTGCGCCACTAGCAGATGCCGCCGGAGCCCGCCGCCGCCGCCTCGCCCCGCCGCCTGCAGCGCCACCCGCGCCACACAGCCCCGCCGCCAACCTCGCCGGAGAACGCTGCTGTCGCCAGATCCGCCCCCGGTTTATTTCGCCCGAGCCGGTAAATAACCGACAAAGACGCCCGATTCGGTTTTTCTTTTAAGTTCGGTTTTAAAAAAAAACCTAGACTGGATCAGTTTTTTTAGGTTTTATTAAACAGCGAACGACCACTATTTAGATCTTATAAACGAACGTTCATTATTTAGCCTCTTCGTTTTCTGTTTCTTTACGTCAGGGACCAATTCGTAATTTTCTTTCTTACAAACTAGTCCTTCTGTTTCAAACGATCACTACTTTTCACTTGTTTGTCCAAATCCAACGAAACCAACGCCCACTTCTTCGTTATGATCTCCTATATCAAGTAATCCAACTCAAACATGTTTTTGGAAATTTAAAATTTGAATTAGACCAGATTTGAATTCAAACTTCGTTTGACCGTAACTTGAGTTTTATAACTCTGTTTGAGTTGATTCTTTTTGCTAATTAAAGCTCGTGACCTAAACTTTTTGATAAGGCAAAATTCACATAATTTTGGTACTGTTAGAAATTGTTTTATGTTGCAAGAGTTATTTGCTTGGTTTTCGATGTTTTCCGAGTTGTATTCTTCGTTCTTTCCGATCTTTCGAGTGATTGCTTATGTGTGGTTACTATTGCTTGCTTACGATAGATTGACCGGAGTGTGACGAGTAGAACTATCAAGAGTTTTGAGTGCGAATCATCTTCATCAACAGTACATGCAAGTCCACACTTTGATCATATCCCTTTCGTACCCAGTTTTTATGCATTAGATTCATCCTCAAACACTGCATGATTAGGATGTGATTAACTTGTGGGTTTGGGAAATAGTTGATGAGGTAGAACCTATTGCCTTGTTTTGTTATCAAACCTTGGGAGTTACTTCTACGTTATTTTTATATTGCTATGCTATGCTCGTAGACGTGGATTGCGTTCGAGTGTATCCATGGCAGATGTGAGATTGTTAATTAATGGTTCAACTTAAGGTGGCAACTTTAATACACATCTGGGTGGATTGCTTGTTTGGGCACCTGGAGAATCCAGTGTTGTCCTAGGATATCCCGGAGTACCCGTGTGATTTTCCTATGGCCCGCCACCCAGGCTCAAAGGGATCTTAAGATTATTCATGCTAGAAACTTCCGTGTGCAGCCACAAGCCATTATGGGCTCTGGCATAGTTTGAGTAAATTGCGTGAGCTCTCGAAGAGGTGGACTAGCAGATGTAGGGGGATAGTAGGTGTAACTGTCCACCCAGAGTAAAGAGTTAATGCTTCTGAAAGACTGTGTCTCGATCATCCATTTCTCAAACATCATGTAGTGCGAGAAATCCAACGGAGGATATCGAGTCTTGTGGGGAAAAGTGTGCAAACCTCTGCAGAGTGTACAATCTAATCATGATTAGCCGTGTCCCCGGTTATGGACATCTTGAGTATCTGGTTCTTGGACTATCATATTGATCTCATCACTCTACTTAACTAATTTGTTGAGTTGATGAGTATTAATTTGGGATTGAGTTGGAGGAACCTTCTCAATATTTATCAACCAACTTGGTATTTAAATAAAATATATTCCTTTGATGTAGGAAAAAATTGGCTTTTCGCAAAACCATTATAACCATAGAGCTTTTCCACCAGCCATATATGCATGTAGTGATAGTTATTATTCATCATTATCCTATGGTGTGAATTTGCCAGTACATTCAATGTACTGACCCTTTGTTGCTGCAACGTCTCATGTTGCAGGATTATCTTACGACGAGTAAGTGATACGTTAGGGTTACGATTTCTACACTCAACTTTGCCGTTGGTGTTGATGGGAATCCACAACCTTGTTGTTTCTTTCGCTATTTGGATTGAGGTAATAGTATTTACGTTACTTTATACATGTGATTTACCTCTGTTATAAATCCTCGAGTACTGTGTGTGTCAGCATACCGATCCAGGGATGACACTTAAGCACAGAGACTTGACCGTCTGAGGTTGGGTCGCTACAAGATGGTATCAGAGCACATGTTGACTGTAGGACGTGACCCCTAGAAACTGGCAAGCCCATAGGAAGGATTTTCTCTAAAACTTTCTTTTTCAAAAAGATCTTTTACCTCTCTTCTCTGCTGAGCTTATTCAAATATTCCCTTTTAGTGAGACCATACCCCTTTCCCCTTTTGACCACACGAAGATTCGACTGATGAGTCCACTCCAAGAAGTACAAGCTATCGGACAACTAAGACCACTTCAGAATGAAGAGGATTTTACAGAGCATTACAATAATGGAAACTACAACGGTTGAAGACTCCGAAGACTAGGAGAACTCGAAGGCTCTGAAGAATTTCTACATTGGTATGAAGGCTACGCTTATGGAACTTGGCAGACCATGAAAGCTTTCAATACACGAGATCAAGGTGTATCGGAGAAAGACCGGAGCATGGAGCATTAGAACTCAAAGTTCTGTCAAGGAAACCCTAAGGTAGGAGATATCAACTATGGAATGATAGCTCATGGAAATAACTAGAGCAGAAACACTGTTATCCATGATGTTATCGCCCGCTTATGCTGTTGTCACCATGCTTAGTTAAACCTGCATTTCTTTGGAAGGATTGAATGGTAGAAGGCTGATGGAGCACCTAATCAGCAAAAGATGAAGTTTTAACCTTAGCTGGTGTATCGCCAGGATTTGGAGTATTACATCAAGAATTTGATGGACCTTCTTGAAGCCTTATTCAACAAGGAAGCATTTCTTGAAGAACTCAGGACCCAGAAGCTGGAAGTAGCCAAGCTGGAGGAGTCAAACCTCAAGACACCGGGGATTCGTCAGGAACTGAAGGACAGTAGGACATGGTTCATGCCAAGGATTTTGAAACCCAGAAGTTTGGAACACAACTCCAGAAATATTGAAGGACGTCACGAGAGACTTCGCGTTAACAGAGTTGGTCTGGCAAAAAAACTTGAGAAGGACAAGCACGATTGGAAGAAGCCATCGGAGACACGAACAAGACTTGAGGAGTTTGGCGACTTTGAAAGATTTATTGACCTTTAGAAGACCAAACCCCTGTTATATACCTACGTTAGATGCGACGTTGTGAGTTGTCATTTGTTTGTTGTTTTTCAGACAACCACAAATAAAATCTGTCTTTTCAAAACTATTGTTTGTATTGTGTGTATCTCTCCCTCCCTATCTCTCTAATCTCACCCCAAAACCCTTGGACCCAATAGAGGATGAATGGAGATGAGCTTGTATTTTCTGGACCGACAAGTCAATTGGAGATGGACCGATGGATTCAGAACATGGAGGATCACTTGAAGAATAACCCTATAGTCGGAAAGGATATGACCCAGCATGCTCTTCAGTGCTTTGAAAGAGGTGCTGCTACTTGGTGGAGGAAAGGAGTAACCACTTGGAAAGAATTTAAGTTGACTGTGCAAAGATCTCGTCTTGTGCCCCAGAAGTTGAAGCCTTATGGAAAGCATATGAAGAAACCTTGTGCATGCAAGATTTGTGGAGAAATAGGACACACCCATAAAGAACACAAGGATGATTGCCCTAATTGTGAAGGAAGTCACCCAGCTGAAGAATGCCCAATTAGGCAGATTACTTGTTTCTTGTGAGAAGGGACTACCCACTACCCTACTCAGTGTCACATTTACCCCATGGTACAAAGAACCATCCAGCAGAACAAAGAAGTAATGAAAGGAGCCCTCATGGAAATTCTAGAAGAGCCAGTGATGAAGGAAGAGGTGGAGGACACACCCAAAGAAGAACCAATTAAACCCTGCACCAAGTCATGTTATTCATGTGGAGAAGAAGGACACATCTCCCAGAATTGTTTGAATGGGGATCTAGTAGAATTTCCGACAGAGGAAGTAGAGTATGACCCACAGGAAATAGAAGCCCTGATTGGAACGGAAAAGTCCAGGAAGAGAAGTAGATTGGATACCAAGAAGGACCTGAGTCATATCACCTGTTTCGGGTGCAAGGAGTCAGGGCACTACTTCAGCAGTTGCCCAAAAAGGAAGCCGAGGACCCAAGGAGGCTATGTAGTCATAAGGAAAACCTCGAGACTTGTCAGAAGTGATAAGTATTCGTTGTAATGTAGCAGGGCAGTTCGCCAGAGATTGTCCCAAGGAGAAGGAGACTTGTGATAATTAGTGGTGTCTGTGAGAAGTATAGTAGTAGTAGTGAGAACATTTTCCTTTATATTGAAGTGATGAGTTGAGGAATGTAATGGAAAAGCAAGAGATTGTAATCGTTGGAGAATCAATAAAGTTAGCATCGTTGGTACTAATTTGGATTTTATGAGTGTTATTCTATGGAGAAAGATTTTGACCATTTTCGAGGATATGAGAAATATGGTCTATGGAAGACTTTGTGCATTTTAAGGGTGGTAGTACCCTGTGAGGACACTTGACCTATGGAAAGGATTATGATATTCCACGGAGTGGACTTGGGACAAAATAAGTACGAGTTTTATCTCGATATGTGGGATACCCCAGGAGTATCAAGGGATGAAGTACTATTGGAGTATAAGG
The DNA here is from genome assembly GCF_018294505.1 of Triticum aestivum. Lineage (NCBI taxonomy): Eukaryota > Viridiplantae > Streptophyta > Magnoliopsida > Poales > Poaceae > Triticum > Triticum aestivum. Next base: position 480,235,494 of record NC_057814.1, on the reverse strand, counting down.
GAGGCATGATGTTGGTAATATGGAGTAATTTTAACTCCATGATGAGTCTGAGTAATCACGTCTTAGTTTGGAACCAATAGAAGGAAGAAGGACCGTACAATTGGATGGATTTAAGCATGCTAGGAAGCTGGATGTTGGAACAGTGATCAGTTGCCCCGATGATGAGTTCAAGGTTTACAAGTGATGAGATGGGCCATAACCCACAGGCCCAGGACCTGCCAAGAAGCAAGCACACTCTTGCTGAAGGAAAAACCCTGGTAGAGATTACGACCTTACCCACTGACGATCTTGTAGGAGTAACGCAAAACCTGAGAGTTGTGAAGGAACGATAGATGTTTGTTTGGCTTGCAGAATCCATGGATTTATCCGAACTTGGTTCGTTGACAAGAGAAATTCTGCAATGCTTGTGAGGATGACCGAGTGTTAGAATGCGAGATTCGCTAAACCATATACAAGGCAATGATTTGGGTGCGGGACGGATTGATCACCATACCGACTTACTCTTATTATTCGCCTTGATATATGGGATGGTAAATCTGAGTGACTTACCTATAGTAGAGAGACGACGATCAAAACCTTGTTTAAACCTTAGAATGGTGTAAGTATTTTTCCCTTGTACACGGCAGTTGTTGCCAATCGTAGGATATATGGTGAGGTTCGACCCAGACCCATTTCCTGCAGGAGAAACCATAAATTGTTGACCACCATGAGATATCGATATTTGTTTAGTATTGGCGCCAGACCCATCAGCTAAGAAGACCCAGTCTCGGAATAACCTTGCCAAGAAGAAAGGACAGAAGGAACCGCGGTAAAGGTTATGCCACTACCGGAAGAGCCCAGAGAAGGAATTTTCCCGAGAATTTGAGAAGACCGGCCCCGTCAAGAATAAGGATGGAGTATATGAGTATTGATGGGACCGTAACAATGCTTCTAAGGGTGGTAGCACCCCAGACCCCTGTGATGATCGATGGATTTTGAGAAGACCCCGACCCTAACCTATTTCCTTCTAGCCTCTCTGAATCTCGAGGACGAGATTCATTTTAAGGGTGGTAGGTTTGTAACATCCCAAAATTCTAAATTTTGGAATGTTATATTAAATAAATAGATTTGATTAATTGTTTGTTTGTTGTGTGATTGATTGACTGAAAGTGAGTGAAATTCGAAACTTTTTAAAAGTTAAATGAGAGGGAATAAAAGGACTTTCCCAAACTTTCATTTTGCAATTTTGATCTCCATGAATTCAAATCTATTTCATCACAAAACCCTAGAGAGAAGATGACATGACTTCTTCCATTTAATTAAATGAAAAGGGTTTTTGAAAAATATTTGAATTTCATTTGGAAATATTTCCAATTCGTAAACTTCATGCAACTCAATGATTTTCATGAGAGAAGATAAAATGACTTCTTCAAAACATATGAAATATGAGTTGGGAGTTTCTGAGAATCAAATCAAAAATCCATTTGGAAATTATTTTCAATTTGGAGTTATTTGGGTTTTATTCAAATTATTTTTCTCCAAAAATAAAATACATGGAAATTAGGGTAAAATTATTCCCTACAATAGAAAATTGGAGAAAAATAAATTTGAAATTATTTTGGTATTTTTAAAATGATGTTTATTGGATTTTATTAGACCAGTAGCACTGTTGGATTTATTTGAATTTGTGTGGACTTTTTTTGACTTTACAAAAATGTTCATGTTGTAGAAAATCTTTTTCTGAAAATTTTGATATATTATATGCCTATATAATATTTTTATTTATTTTGTTTTATTATTTTTGTTTGTCTGGAAAATCTTTATTTAAAAAAAACTTCTTCTCCAGACGGGGCCAACTGGGCCGAAGCCCAGCCAGCCGGCCCAATCACCGCGCCTCCTCCGTCCTCGCGTGCCCGTGCGGGACTCCCGCCGGAGTCCGCCGCACCTACGGCGCCGGTCGCCCCTTCCCCAAGACAGGAGCCGCCCCGACCCCTATATGAATGCGCCGGCCCCGCCACCTTCTTCTCCTCCTCCTCCCCTCAACCGCCGCGCCACGCCGCACTTCACGCCGCCGCTACACGCTGCCGCCGTCTGCCGCCGCTACACGCTGCCGCCGTCTGCCGCCGCTCGTAGCGCCGCCCCGCGCCGCTAGCAGACGCCGCCAGAGCCCGCCGCTGCCGCCTCGCCCCGCCGCCTACAGCGCCACCCGCGCCACGCAGCCCCGCCGCCGATCTTGCCGGAGAACGGCGCCGTCGCCAGATCTGCCGCCGGTTTATTACACCCGAGCCGGTAAATAACCGACAAAACCGCCCCAATTCAGTTTTTCTTTCAAGTTCGGTTTAAAAAAAACCTAGACTGGATCTGTTTTTTTAGGTTTTATTAAACAGTGAATGTCCACTGTTTAGATCTTATAAACGAACGTTCATTATTTAGCCTTTTCGTTTTCTGTTTATTTATGTCAGGGACCTATTCGTAATTTTCTTTCTTACACACTAGTCCTTCTGTTTCAAACGATCACTAGTTTTCACTCGTTTGTCCAAATCCAACGAAACCAACGCCCACTTCTTCGTTATGATCTCCTCTATCAAGTAATCCAACTGAAACATGTTTTTGAAATATTAAAATTTGAATTAGACCAGATTTGAATTCAAACTTCGTTTGACCGTAACTTGAGTTTTATAACTCCGTTTGAGTTATTTGCTTGGGTTTTGATGTTTTCCGAGTTGTCTTCTTTGTTCTTTCCGATCTTTCGAGTGATTGCTTATGTGTGATTACTATTGCTTGCTTACGATAGATTGACCGGAGTGTGACGAGTAGAACTATCAAGAGTTTTGAGTGCGAATCATCTTCATCAACAGTACAGGCAAGTTCACACTTTGATCATATCCCTTTCATACCCAGTTTTTATGCATTAGATTCATCCTCAAACACTGCATGATTAGGATGTGATTAACTTGTGGGTTTGGGAAGTAGTTGATGAGGTAGAACCTATTGCCCTGTTTTGTTATCAATCCTTGGGAGTTACTTCTACGTTATGCTTATATTGCTATGCTATGCTCGTAGACGTGGATTGGGTTCGAGTGTATCCATGACAGATGTGAGATTGTTAATTAATGGTTCAACTTAAGGTGGCAACTTTAATACACATCTGGGTGGATTGCTTGTTTGGGCACCTGGAGAATCCAGTGTTGTCCTAGGATATCCCGGAGTACCCGTGTGATTTTCCTACGGTCCGCCACCCAGGCTCAAAGGGATCTTAAGATTATTCATGCTAGAAACTTCCGTGTGCAGCCACAAGCCATTATGGGCTCTGGCATAGTTTGAGTAAGTTGTGTGAGCTCTCGAAGAGGTGGACTAGCAGATGTAGGGGGATAGTAGGTGTAACTGTCCACCCAGAGTAAAGAGTTGATGCTTCCGAAAGACTGTGTCTCGGTCATCCGTTTCTCAAACATCATGTAGTGTGAGAAATCCAACGGAGGAGATCGAGTCTTGTGGGGAAAAGTGCGCAAACCTCTGCAGAGTGTACAATCTAATCATGATTAGCCGTGTCCCCGGGTATGGACATCTTGAGTATCTGGTTCTTGGATTATCATATTGATCTCATCACTCTACTTAATTAATTTGTTGGGTTGATGAGTATTAATTTGGGATTGAGTTGGAGGAACCTTCTCAATATTTATCAACCAAGTTGGTAGTTAAATAAAATATATTCCTTTGATGTAGGGAAAAATTGGCTTTTCGCAAAAACATTATAACCATAGAACTTTTCCACCAGCCATATATGCATGTACTGATAGTTATTATTCATCATTATCCTATGTTGTGAATTTGCCAGTACATTCAATGTACTGACCCTTTGTGGCTACAACGTCTCATGTTGCAGGATTATCTTACGACGAGTAAGTGATACGTTAGGGTTACGATTTCTACACTCAACTTTGCCGTTGGTGTTGATGGGAATCCACAACCTTGTTGTTTCTTCCGCTATTTGGATTGAGGTAATAGTATTTACGTTACTTTATACATGTGATTTACCTCTGTTATAAATCCTCGAGTACTGTGTGTGTCAGCATACCGATCCAGGGATGACACTTAAGCACAGAGACTTGACCGTCTGAGGTCGGGTTGACTAAGAACATAGGTTGTTGAGTTTCAAGAGAGTTCATTGTTTAAACCTTAACATGTGAATTGGTTGCCACTATGACATGAGAAATTTTATGAGAAAGAATTGATGTTATAATGCTGGAAAAAGTGATAGAAATTATCATTGATCAAACTTATGCACTTTACTAGCATTCACACTTCATAATTTTTTTTATCATTTACCTACCCGAGGACGAGTAGGAATTAAGCTTGGGGATGCTGATACGTCTCCAACGTATCTATAATTTATGAAGTATTCATGCTGTTATTTTATCATTCTTGGATGCTTTACAATCATTTTATAGCAACTTTATATCATTTTTTGGGACCAACCTATTGACCCAGTGCTAGTTGATGTTTTTTGCTTGTTTTTTACATCGCAGAAAATCAATATCAAACGGAGTCCAAACACCGCGAAACTATTTTTGGATTTTTTATGGACCAGAAGGAAACCAATGGGCCAGAGCAGCACCTGGGGGGGTGCCCTGATGGGGGCACAACCCACCAGGGCGCGCCAGGGCCACCTGGCGCGCCCAGGTGGCTTGTGCCCACCTCGGTGGCCTCCCGCACTCCCTCTTTGCACTATAAATTCCCAAATATTCCGAAACCCTTCAGGGTTAACCTAGATCAGAAGTTCCGCCGCCGCAAGGTCTCTGTATCCGCGAAAACCAATCTATACCCCGTTTCGGCACCCTGCCGGAGGGGGGAATCATCTCCGGTGCCCATCTTCATCATCCCGGCAGCCACCACGATGAGGAGGGAGTAGTCCACCCGTGGGGCTGAGGGTTTGTACCAGTAGCTATGTGCTTAATCTATCTCTCTCTCTCGTGTTCTTGAGATGTCACGATCTTGATGTATCGCGGGCTTTGTTAATATAGTCGGATCATATGGTGTTTTCCCCTCACTATCTTGTTGTGATGAATTGAGTTTTTCCCTTTGAGATTACATTGTTATCGGATTGAATACTTTCATGGATTTGAGAACACTTGATATATGTCTTGCAATTGAATACTCGTGGTGATAATGGGGTATCGTATTGATTCACTTGATATATGTTTTGGCACTCAACTCACGGATTCCCGAGGTGACATTGGGATAATTGATGCATAGGGGTTGATGCACGTTCTTGTCGTTGTTTCTCTGGTAGAAATCTTGGGGCACTCTTTGAAGCTCTCTGTGTTGGATTGAGTATTATGAATATGAATTTGCTTTGGTGTTATTTTAGTACGAACTCTAGGATAGATCGAACGGAAAGAATAGTTTTGAGTTATTTTAGTACGAACTCTTGAATAGATCGAACAGAAAGAATAGCTTTGAGGTGGTTTCATACCCTACAAACAATTTATTCTTATGTTCTCCGCTAGATAGGAACTTTGGAGTGATTCTTCATCGGATTTTGAGGGGTGGTTATATGATCCAACTATATTAGCATTCTTGAGAGGTTGCACTAGTGAAAGTACGGACCCTAGGCCTTTTTTAAAGCATTGCAATACCGTTTTTGTGCCCGTTTACTATTTGCTACCTTGCTGTTTTTATTTATTCAGATTATAAAAATATATTTCTACCACCAATATTACACTTTTATCACCTTCTCTTCGCCGAACTAGTGCACCTATACAATTTACCATTGTATTGGTGTGTTGGGGACACAAGAGATTTCTTGTATTTGGTTGCAGGGTCGTTTGAGGGAGACCATCTTCATCCTACACCTCTCACGGATTGATAAACCTTAGGTCATCCACTTGAGAGAAAATTGCTACTGTCCTACAAAACTCTGCGCTTGGAGGCCCAACACGTGTCTACAAGAATAAAGTTGCGTAGTAGACATCACTCAGCCATAGGTTCTATAAAGTATGCCATGCTGTTGTAACGCCCGGGTAACTAAGCTACAGTAATCCCACGCTAATGGTGCCACGTCACCATGGTTACTGTTGCTAATCTACCGTTAGGTCAAACCCTTTCAAAATTCAAATTCAAATTAATGTCAACAATAAAAGTTTTTCACAATTTAAAACAAAAATGTTTGGGAGGTGCCATATTTTGCATAAGTAAATATGGTGTAATAAACACATTTTTTATAAAATGCCTAGATAATTTAAAATGTTTTAAAATAGAAAAGAAAATAAATAAAAAGAAAATAAAATACAAAAGAGAAAAAAAAAAGAGAAACCCCCCGGGCTTCGGCCCAGCTGACCACAGGCCCAACTGGGCCAAGCCACCAGCCCACGCGGCCCCCCCCCCGCATGCTCTCTGCCGCCGTCGTTCGTCACCGTGTGCGCGCCCGCAGCCGCTGCCCCTGTCCGCCTCCCCCCCTCGCTCGCCGCTGCTGCCCTTGCAGGCTCGGTCGCGCGCCCGCGCCGCCCCGCCTCTGCGCTCCCGGTGCGCCCCCAGCGCCCCAGCACCCGCTCGCCCGTGCGCCCGTGCCCGCTGTGGCTAGGGCCACTGACCACTGGGCCAGTGCCCCTGGCCCTATGACATGTGGGGCCCCACCCCCCGAACATGTTTAAAAAAAAGGAATTAAAAAAATATAAATAAAACAAATAATAAAAATAAATTTAATTTTTTAATTAATTAACTAAATTAATTAAGTTAATTAATCCTGTTTAAATTAATATAATTAATTAGTTAATTTAATTAAACAGTAATTAATTAGCTAAACCCTAATTAAACTAAGCAGTGTATGACATGCGGGACCCACACGTAGTTGACCCAGTCAACTGCATAGTTGACTGCTGACGTCAGCATGATGTCATGCTGAAGTCATCTTTTACTATTCTGGATAATGTTGATTTAAAATGATTAAATAAATCCTAAAATGATTAAATCTTTAGAAAATCATACAAAATAATCCGTATCTCGGATGAAAATACTTTCTACATGAAAGTTGCTTAGAACGACGAGACGAATCCGGATACGCAGCCCGTTCGTCCGCCACACATCCCTAACATATCGAACTCGCAACTTTCCCCCTCCGTTTCATTTGTCCGAAAATGCGAAACATCGGGAATACTTTCCAGGATGTTCCCCCCCTTCGCCAGTACCACCTACTGTCGCGTTAGGGCACACCTAGAACCGCTCATTGTCATGTCACACATCGTCATGCTTATGTTTGCATTATATTTACTGTTTCTTCCCCCTCTTCTCTCCGGTAGACTACGAGACCGACGCTGCTGCTGCCCAGTTCGACTACGGAGTTGACGACCCCTCCTACTTGCCAGAGCAACCAGGCAAGCCCCCCCTTGATCACCAGATATCGCCTATTCTTCTCTATACTGCTTGCATTAGAGTAGTGTAGCATGTTACTGCTTTCCGTTAATCCTATCCTGATGCATAGCCTGTCCTTGCTACTACTGTTGTTACCTTTACCTGTAATCCTACATGCTTAGTATAGGATGCTAGTTTTCCATCAGTGGCCCTACATTCTTGTCCGTCTGCTGTGCTATACTATCGGGCCGTGATCTCTCTGTTGACCTCTCTGTTGTGCCTAGGTGGGGCTACGACGTGTTGATCTTACGAGGCCGGGCATGACCCAGGAAAGTGTGTCCAGCCAAATGGGATCGAGCGTGTGGGGTTATGTGGTGCACCCCTGCAGGGAAGTTTATCTATTCGAATAGCCATGTCCCTCGGTAAAAGGACAACCCGGAGTTGTACCTTGACCTTATGACAACTAGAACCGGATATTTAATAAAATACACCCTTCCAAGTGCCAGATACAACCCGGTGATCGCTCTCTAACAGGGCGACGAGGAGGGGATCGCCGGGTAGGATTATGCTATGCGATGCTACTTGGAGGACTTCAATCTACTCTCTTCTACATGCTGCAAGATGGAGATGGCCAGAAGCATAGTCTTCGACAGGATTAGCTATCCCCCTCTTATTCTGGCATTCTGCAGTTCAGTCCACTGATATGGCCCTTTACACATATACCCATGCATATGTAGTGTAGCTCCTTGCTTGCGAGTACTTTGGATGAGCACTCACGGTTGCTTCTCTCCCTCTTTACCCCCTTTCCTTTCTACCTGGTTGTCGCAACCAGATGCTGGAGTCCAGGAGCCAGACGCCACCGTCGACGACGACTCCTACGACACTGGAGGTGCCTACTACTACGTGCAGCCCGCTGACGACGACCAGGAGTAGTTAGGAGGATCCCAGGCAGGAGGCCTGCGCCTCTTTCGATCTGTATCCCAGTTTGTGCTAGCCTTCTTAAGGCAAACTTGTTTAACTTATGTCTGTGCTCAGATATTGTTGCTTCCGCTGACTCGTCTATGATCGAGCACTTGTATTCGAGCCCTCGTGGCCCCTGGCTTGTATTATGATGCTTGTATGACTTATTTATGTTGTAGAGTTGTGTTGTGATATCTTCCCGTGAGTCCCTGATCTTGATCGTACACATTTGCGTGCATGATTAGTGTACAGTCAAATCGGGGGCGCCACAAGTTGGTATCAGAGCCGACTGCCTGTAGGAATCCCACTTTCCACACTCCTTGGCCGAAGTCGAGTCTAGACATTACAAAACTTTTACTAACATGGCTGTGTGTCTTACGGGCCCACGTCGCCATTGGGTGGTACTAGGATCTTTTACTCCTCGACCTTTACTCTGGGACTCTGAACTCTCTTCTACTCGGGTTAAACGAATTTACTAACTCTAACACTAGGATCCCGTGACCGCAATTCACCCCAAAGTTGGATAAGCCATAGTTATTTCTTAGAATAGTATTTTGAACAATTCACACACTGTCATTTGACTCCTTTGAAACATCCTTGCTTTCAGATGGAACCCACGAGGCAGGTCGTGCGCCACACGACGGCCATTGGTGCCTCGGGATCACCTGTTGTGCTAGCTGAGACGATGACCTATCTGGGTTATCGCTGGCACCCTGAGTACACCGTCTACGAGGAGTACCAGGACTTTAACCAGGACCAGTACCGTGCCATCGTCCACCTCTAGTCGCGGGAGTATGACTCCACTACTGTGCTGCACACCGCTCATGGTGTTGGAGTGACCATCGATATGGCTGTCCACGATGCTGCTTATGCTGCTCTGACACGTCTTCGTGGAGAGTATCGGGAGTTGGACACCTCCCCTTTCAGGCACATTGCTATCGCATCTGATGTTGGTGCGGAGGGATACTATACTGCTGCCTACTCCACTATCACCCGACAGCCCTTCTACCATCAGAACCTGGTTCTGCATGCTGATGGGCTGGATCGAGCTAACCGAGCTCTTCGCCACGAGTTGTACACCACCTGTCAGCACCTTTACCATGCTCTGACGCTGTTGCGCCCCTTTGTCTGATCTAGGAAGCTGCCCCGTTCTGCGATCTACCCAGCCAGGACTGTGATGCCCTAGGGTGTCGGCTAGCCAGATGTGGGAGGCCACTCTCCCGCACTTGGACCTCTTCTACCACCTGAGCGTCAGGTTCTGCACCAGAGTATTCGCGGACCCCAGGTTGCTGACGTGGAGTTCCCGATGCGACACTACCAGCTTTTAGGCTACACCTACCTCCACAGTACCTCTTGGGACTGATGTAGGCTTGCTTATTAGTGTTAGATGCATTCGCCGCGAGCATGTGTGCCGCCTATGTTGTTTTAGTCTATGTACTGAACTCTGTGTACTGAACTCTATGCATGACCCCTTTTGTAAGTTATGCCGACTACTATGTAGTAGCTATCGTGCTCCTTTCATTATGCATGTTTCATCATGAATGATTCTTGTCTTTGCAAATTTCTCAATGCTGAACTACCCCTGTTATATATTAGCAGGATGGTTAGACCAGGTGGTCGTGGTCGTGGTAGTGGTGGCAATCCCCCACCACCACCTGAGTACATGGCTGGTATGATCCAACAGTTCGAACTGAACCGCCAATTCATGGAAAATATGATGGCTCAGTTTCCTCGCCCCAATATGGACCAGCAGCCAACCCCAGTAACTCTGCAGGATTTCATGCGCCTCAATCCAACTGTGTACCGCAGCTCAACTCAGCCTCTGGATGCTGATGACTGGCTCCGTGACATCACCTATGAGATGGAGTCTGCCGATGTAGCCCCTGCTAGCTATGTCACCTTTGCTTCCTTCTTCCTGAAGGGACCCGCAGCTCAATGGTGGGACAGCCACAGACGTACTCTGCCAGCTGGAACAATCATCACCTGGCCAGACTTCCAAGCTACTTTCCGTGCCCGCTTTATTCCTAAGGGAGTCATGCACCGGAAGAAGCGTGAGTTCCGCAACCTCACCCAGGGCAACAAAACTGTTGAAGCTTATCAGCGGGAGTTTCTGGACTTGTCCCGCTATGCTGAAGAGGACATTGCAACTGATGCCCGTAGACAGGAGAAGTTCCGTGACGGCCTTCAAGCTGACATCAAGCTCGCACTTCTAGTGCATGACTTTGCTGATTTCGCCACCTTGGTGAACAAGGCCATCAATGTCGAAACTGGCCTGCAGGAATACCAGAGCTCTCACAGGCGCAACTGTGACACGGGCTCATCTTCGGGCCCGCCCTCACAGAAGCGTAAGATATGGATCCCGAACAGCATGTACCGTCCAAATGCGTCTGCCCCAAGGCAGACCTATGCTGCACCTCGTCTGCCTCCACCACCATCTAGACAGTCAAGACTTCCAGCTCCACCACCCCAAGCTCCTGTTCCCACTCCCAATAATGGTTTGTGCTTTAGGTGTGGTCAACCAGGCCACCGTGCTAGAGGATGCAACCAAAACCAGACAACTGGCCCTTCCAGCAACTGGCCATGGAAGCAACCAGCCCCGCAGCAACAAGGCCAGGTCTTATGGTCGTGTTCATGCCAACCACGTTGATCTCAATGAAGCTCAGACCAGCCTGCTACTGTGATGGGTACACTCCTCGTAAATTCAGTACCAGCATCCGTTTTATTTGATACAGGTGCATCACATTCATTCATGTCAGAAGATTTTGCATTCATGCATGGCATTAAAAGCGAAGACATGAATGATTCACTATTAGTACACACCCCTGCGGGCCAATGTCGAACCTCCATGATTTGCAACGACGTCCCCGTTGAAATCGAAGGACTGGAATTTCTTGTCTCTCCCATCGTACTGAAGTCCTGTAGCATTGATCTCATTCTGGGAATGAATTGGTTAAAAGCGCATACTGCTTCAATCGTTTGCACCACTAAGACCGTCCATCTGCTACACCCTTCAGATGAAATAGTTACTTACCAAGCTCATCTGGTGCAAAACGCCGAGGCAAGGCTCTATGCATTGAATGCATTGAACACTGCACCACTCGAGGGCATCGAAAACATTCCCGTCGTGCGTGAATTCCTCGACGTCTTTCCTAAAGAACTTCCAGGGATTCCCCCTGCTAGAGCTGTCGAATTCATCATCGACTTGAAACCAGGCACCACTCCTATAGCCAAGCGACCCTACAAGATGCCGCCGCATGAACTCCTTGAGCTTAAGGAGGAAATCGACAAATCTCTTCGCAAAGGATTCATTCGCCCAAGTTGCTCTCCTTGGGGAGCACCTTCTCTCTTTGTCAAGAAGAAGGATGGGACAAACCGATTAGTTCAAGACTACCGTCCTATAAACCAAGCTACCATTCAGAATAAATACCCTCTTCCTCGGATCAATGATCTGTATGATCAACTGGCGGGTTCATCAGTGTTCTCTAAGCTCGACTTAAGGTTGGGTTACCACCAGATCCGTGTTCGCGAAGAGGATATCCCAAAGACCGCCTTCGTGACTCGATATGGTTCATACGAGTACACCGTCATGTCTTTCGGTTTAACCAATGCTCCAGCCACCTTCTCTTGTCTGATGAACTATATATATTCATGGATTACCTCGACAAGTTCGTCGTGGTTTATCTGGATGATATCCTGGTATTTTCCAAGAACGAAGAGGAACATGCTGAACATCTTCGGTTGTGCTGGAAAAACTACGAGAGCATCAACTATATGCCAAGTTCTCCAAATGTGAATTCTGACTACTCGAAGTAACCTATCTTGGGCATGTCATCTCTAAGGATGGTATTGCCGTCAACCCTGAACGAGTCCAGGCCATCCTTGATTGGACTCCTCCCAAGAACGTTAAGCAAGTCAGAAGTTTTCTCGGTCTCGCCAGCTATTGCGGTCGATTCGTCGAGAACTTCTCCAAGATTGCCAGGCCTCTGACTAACCTGTTGCATAAGGGCATCAAGTTCCAATGGACAGACAAATGTTAGGAAAGTTTCCAGGCACTCAAAGACAAGTTGACTTCTGCCCCAGTTCTAGCTCCACCTGATACTAAGAAGGACTTCGTCATTTACTGCGATGCTTCCCGTCAAGGATTAGGCTGTGTCCTAATGCAAGACCGCAAAGTGATTGCTTATGCCTCTCGGCAATTGCGCCCTCACAAAGAGAACTACCCAGTTCACGACATCGAACTTGCTGCTGTCATTCATGCGCTGAAGCAGTGGCGACATTACCTTCTCGGTAATCGTTGCGAGATCTTCACTGACCACCAAAGTCTGAAGTATCTGTTTACTCAGCCAGACCTGAACCTCCGTCAGCAGAGATGGATGGAGCTTGTTGCAGACTTTGACCTGGGTATTTCCTATACGCCAGGCAAGGCTAATGTAATGGCTGATGCCTTGAGCCGCAAGTCTTACTGCAACCACCTCCAGGTTAACAAAGTTCAGCCCTCGCTTGTTGAAGAATTTAGGAAGCTGAACCTCCATATTGTTCCTCCGGGTGCACTCGCTCCCCCTCCTAAGGAGTTTTGCAAGATGAACCTCCGTGTTGTTTCCCAGGGTTCCCTCAATACCCTGGCCGTTGAACCAGATCTCTTGGACTCCATCAAGAGAATACAGGGATATGACTCTGAAGCCCACAAGATTAAGCGCTACCTCGCAGAAGGAAAGCCCTCATTCTTCACTATTGCTGAAGATGGCACTTTGTACTTCAAGGGCCGCCTAGTGGTGCCATGTACAGAGAAAAACCTGGATATGACACAGGAAGTTATGAAAGAAGCTCATGATACGCCTCTATGTATCCATCCTGGTTGTCAGGACCGGGTTTTCGGGATGATAATTCTCCAGAAAATGGCCCTTGTGCTCACCAGCCCCAAGATTACTGTTCGCTGATGAGTCACTAACTTGATACAGAAATTCCAAGCAAGGTACAAAAATATGTAGTACAAGACCATTTTGGCCTATGAGTACAACACTTGGTTTCTAATGGTTGATGGCGGAAGCGGTTTGTGGTTCATCTGCGTCTATGGGACTCCATTTCCCACAAGGACAGCTGACCAGGATAACTCCTATCTTCGCGAGGCTGTTGTCAACACTGCGTAGGTTCCGGGGCCGTCGTCGTAACGCTCTTCTCCACGCAAGAAATCTGGCCAAGACAATAGCCAGGGACAAGCCAGTGAGTACTTTTGAATGTACTCGCAAACATCAAGAACACGGGTATAATATATCAAAACATGCTCCGAAATATTCTATGATCATAACGTCTGTCACGAAATATACGAAAACCATGATGCACGCATGCGGGTAAAATATGGATATGCAATATAGAAAAATAGAGTGTAGTGATCGAGTGTCTGAAATGACTCCTCGAAAAGGGAGGTAAAATAAATCATGCCTCAGTCGGGCGTCTTAGCGACACCACGTAAAGGGCTTATAAATAAAAGAAATAACAAACATGCCACAGTCGGGCGTCTGAGCGACACCACATAAAGGGCTTATAAATAAAAGAAATAACAAGCATGCCACAGTCGAGCGTCTAAGCGACACCACATAAAGGGCTTATAAAGGATAATTAAATAACAGGCATGCCGCAGTCGGGCGTCTACGCGACACCACATAAAGGGCTTATATAAGAATAATCACAGTGAATATCCAGGAGGTAGAACCATCCCAGGGATACTCAATGATACAAATAAAGTAAATGGTTAGTCCACATTAATAGAAATCATAATCGTCACAAGTCACAAGTAATGATCCAAGTTCTGGTTTAACAGTTTTTCCTCCGAAGACCGACACTAAGACCGACACTTGACCTATCCCAGACTGTAGTCCTTAACCATGGACACGGCTATTCGAATAGATGTATAATCTCTGCAGAGGGTGTACTCTTTACCCACGGGTAACGGATTTCTTTAGTCCATCGGGACTAATTCTGTCTACGGTCTTTTAATTGAAAACACGCCTGACCTGCACACACCAGCTTAACTCACCGGTGTCTGGAATCACCCACAACACCTGTCAAGCAAAACTCTAAGTGGGGAGGCTACAACCTCGACGTAGCATGGGATCAAATTTATATCGCGCGCTCTAAGGGGTGCCCCCCTCTCGGTCCCAACCGGAAACACCCATGCCCCCGGACCGGATGACAGGCTTTAATCCATGGCCATGGGACCCTCATCACGGCCTCTCTGTACGGTGTGTGCTAGACAGGGGTTGACAACTTACTGAACCGTACCCTACCTATGGCAGGGACAAGTGGTAGTACGGAGCAAGTATGGGGGTTACTGGACAAGACTCGATCTACGGCCGACTCAGGAGGTTCAAGTATTCCCTGCATGATTAGCATAACCAAAAATGTTTCCATTAACAGGTAAGCTCACCACTCATCGAGCCTCACCATGCCATACCGGACATACTCGTCTCAACGAGGAACTAGGGACAAGCTCGCGTCTACCCAAGACCGTGACTTTCCCGACTTCCTTCCGGTATGCATGAGAAGCTTACGAGGATAATCACTATCACCAGTATATCCATTTATAACAGCAAAGAAATCTCCATTTTTGCACTTATGCGTATGATCTCATTGTCACATACATTAGCGTATGCTCCAAGTCAAGGTGACGTTGTAACCGTATCATCAACATCCAGAAATATTAAGCCAGGGTTCAGGATGCTTGCCTTCAAGTGTATGCATGTGGGGGTGCACTTTTTGAAGGTTGCCTTTTTCTCCAAAATCCTACTTAGAGAAATATTCAAATAACACACATTTCAAAAACAGTACAAAAAGTTGTCCCAAATATTTTTCAAATAAATCTTAAAATAAACTAGATGAAATTTGAGAGAGGTAGGAAAAGGAATCAACTCATTTGGAGTTTTATCTTAAAAGATATAGCCAGTCAAAGATTAGTCAAAGTTCTGATTTTAAATAAAACCAGAAAAGAAAACGTTTCGGGGAAAATACGCTTTCGAAGAAGAGGAGACGTACTCGGGACTTTGCTCTATCACTTAACCAGAGAGGACGGGCGCGCGGGTCACTGATAGTGGGTCCAGGGGGCCCACTGGTCAGGTTTGACTTGTCTTCCTGTCCCTCCTTTCTCTTTGCCCGAACGGGGCGGGGCTCCGGCGATCGCCGTCGACGAACGGCAGCTCCCCACGGGGCCCCGAGGGCAGGGATGGATCCGCCAGACCGGGGCGGTCCTCCCGGTGGGCGCTAGGTAGGTGGGGACGAAGGAGGTCACCGGCGGCGAGCTCCGCGACGGACGGAGGTTCGGGAGCAAAGTGAGCTTCGGGCTATGGTGGTCCTTGGTCGAGGTTGAGTCGCTAGGCAGCTCCACAAGGCTATGGGGAGACTCTTGGTGGCGTTGGATGGGCAGGGGAGGGCCTGGCTGCGACGTATTGCACTGGAGCTTGGCGGCGGCTGAACTGGCCGGAGACGAGGAAGAAGGCCCCTCCCCGTCGATTGCTGGCTGTGGGAGTACTAGGAGGTTGGAATGAGGTTGCTTGAGTGCTAGGTTGAGCTCGGGATCCCCTTATATAGGCGCTCGAGGTTGGTCCCGCGGCGGCCGAGGATAAGATCGCCGGCGACCGCTGTACTGTGGTTGCAGGGCTACGTGGCGGCGACGAGCGCGTGCCGACGACTTGCGGATAAGCTCGGGCTGTTCCCAGGGGGCAGCTGGCGCGCGCGGGTGGCTTGGGCGGCGCCGTCCACGGCAGAGCCCGCTGCCGACGCCGGCGTGCCGCCATGGGAGCCCTGACGGCGGCGCTGTAGGGCGCCAGTGCGGCTTGGAGGGTACTGGTGAGTGGGCGAGTGCATGGCGCGGCTCTGCAGGCGAGCAAGGGCCGGGGTGCGACGCGGCGACCCGTGCGCACGCACGTGCAAAACGCGCGCTCTGGCCGCGCCCAGAGCACGCACACCAGGTGTTCGACAAGATGCCAGCGCGTGCTAGAGAGCTTGGGTGAGGCTGGTAGCTAACATGATAGGGTTAGGGATAGCTAGGAGATTTGTGGACATGCTGGATGGGTCAGGAGCTCAAGTCCACAATGCAAACTAGAAGACATGCCAAAACTGTTCCTGCACACAGGGTGTTCGACAGAATGCCATGGTCATCTAGGCAACTCTTGGGGTGGCCACAATCTCCAGATCCTAGTCTCTTTAGGAGCTAAAGGAGGTGGTAAGGTTAGTTTGGCAAAAACAGAAAGTTGATAGTGCAAGATTTTGAGAAAACCAGATTTGGGCAGAAACTAAAGGCTATCATTGCATGCACCAAAAATACCCCAATGGGTCCAATCTCCTGGACTTAAGGGTTTGGTAGGGAGGACTATAAGTAGGAAAAAGCTCAAGGGTACTAGGGCAAAATAAAATAGGGTTGCAGTACAAATCACCAAACTGGAGCAGAATGAAGATGAGGATGATTCATTCAAATTTTTCAAAGAACAACACTGGGTTTTTGCATGAAGTTGAATTATATGCATCTCCTGACATCCCCAAACACTTGGAAGAATTTTTAGAAGAATATTTAAATAGGTTGTAGTGCAAAAATACCTACTTGACCAGATTTGAAAAATTGATGTAGAGCTCAAAATCTCCAATAACCAAAAGATGTTTTTGCATAAGAGTGATGTGAAAACCTCACATGACATCCCCAAATTTTGGTGAAAATATTAAATGCATTTATCAAATGGTTGCAGTGCAAAAAGGGGCTCCAAATTTATGAAAGATCATTTTAAAAGAATAAAGCTCACGAAAAATAATTATGCAAATAAATCCACTGATAAAGAATTGATTTTATAAAGAGGGCATACAAGTTCCAATAATACTTTTGAAAAGTTTCCACTAGAGGTAAAAACCCACAATATTAAAGAGAAGAGGTGTTCTGAAATCAAAGGAGAAATCCAGAAAAGTAAAAATTTAATTTTCCTAGCCAAATTTTATTTAATAAAACAAGGTCAAATTTTTGGGGTGTTACACTGGTAGTACAAAGATGTACCAAGACATCCGTCAGAGATTCTGGTGGTCTAATATGAAGCAAGACATTGCTCGTTATGTTGCTGAGTGTGACGTTTGCCGTCGCATCAAAGCAGAACATCAAAGGCCTGCTGGAACTCTGCAACCTATCTCTATTCCTGAATGGAAATGGGACCATGTTGAGATGGACTTCGTAACTGGATTTCCCAAATCACAGAAAGGTAATGATGCTATTCTTGTCGTCATTGACCGGCTTTCCAAAGTTGCACATTTTCTGGCGGTCAAAGAAACGATCACTGCTAGTCAGCTGGCAACGCTCTATATGTCCAGGATTGTTTCACTCCACGGTATTCCATTGGTTATCAGCTCAGACCGTGGTAGCTTATTCACTTCAAGATTCTGGGCAAGTTTCCAAGAAGCTATGGGAACTCATCTGTCATTCAGTACTGCGTTTCATCCTCAGTCGCAAGGGCAAGTTGAACGCGTCAACCAAGTTCTCGAAGACATGCTTCGAGCTTGTGTTATTTCCTTCGGCAAGAAATGGGAGGAATCTCTCCCGTATGCTGAGTTCTCTTATAATAATAGCTATCAAGCTAGTCTGAAGATGGCCCCCTTCGAAGTGTTATATGGACGAAAGTGCCGAACCCCTCTGAACTGGTCAGAAACTGGGGAACGTCCACTCTTTGGTCCGGATATTATCCAACAAGCCGAAGAACAAGTCTGCATTATTCGTGAGAATCTCAAGACTGCTCAGTCACGTCAGAAGAGTCAGTATGACTGTCATCATAAAGACATGGTCTATCAACCTGGCGAAAAGGCTTATCTTCGAGTCACACCAATGAAGGGTGCTCACCGCTTCGGAATCAAGGGCAAACTAGCTCCTCGATATATTGGCCCATTCACTATTCTCGAAAGGCGTGGAAAAGTGGCATACCAACTGGAGCTTCCGCCGAACCTTTCTCAGGTTCACGATGTGTTCCATGTGTCACAGCTCCGCCGTTGCTTCAAGGACCCAATCCGAGCAGTGGATCATGAAGTGCTCGAATTGCAGCATGACCTCTCCTATAAGGAGCATCCGGTCCGCATTCTCGACCAAGCTGAACACCGCACACGTCAGAAGGCGATCAAGTTCCTCAAAGTCCAGTGGTCGCGCCATTCTGAAGATGAAGTCACTTGGGAACGCGAGGATCGCCTGCGTGATGAATACCCCGCATTGTTTCCTTCTACCTCCTAAATCTCGGGACGAGATTTCTTGTAGTGGAGGAGTTTTGTAACGCCCGGGTAACTAAGCTACAGTAATCCCACGCTAATGGTGCCACGTCACCATGGTTACTGTTGCTAATCTACCGTTAGGTCAAACCCTTTCAAAATTCAAATTCAAATTAATGTCAACAATAAAAGTTTTTCAAAATTTAAAACAAAAATGTTCGGGAGGTGCCATATTTTGCATAAGTAAATATGTTGTAATAAACACATTTTTATAAAATGCCTAGATAATTTAAAATGATTTAAAACAGAAAATAAAATAAATAAAAAGAAAAGAAAATACAAAAGAGAAAAAAAAAGAGAAACCCCCCGGGCTTCGGCCCAGCTGACCACAGGCCCAACTGGGCCAAGCCACCAGCCCACGCGGCCCACCCCGCACCCCATAACCTCCCCCACTCCCCCACTCACCACCGACACCCCCACTCCCCCCCCCCCCGCAAAATATCTGCCCCCTCTCTCCCCGATTGGATCGGGATCAGGGGAGGAGGTCGCTGCCCCCGCGCCAGGACGCCGTCGCCGCCGGAGCTCCTCGTCGGACGGCCTCCCCGGAGCGCTCCCCCGCCGGCCTGCTTCTCCTCTCCGCCGTCGTCCCCGTCCCCCACCTCGACACCCACTGCCCTGTTCCCTACGCCCCAATGTGAGCCCCGCCGCCGCGCTCGTCTCCGCGCGCCCTCGCTCCCTCTCTCTCTCCCTCGCGCGACCCCGCCTGCGCGCGCGCTCGTGCTCGTCACCGCGGCCGCTACCGCCTCCCACGCGCCCCCGCTCGACCATGCTCCGGCCGCCCTTGCTTTCCCCCCTGAGCCCCGCGCCGACCGCGCCTGGTCCCGCCGCTCACCGCACCGCCTGGGGCCACGCCTCCCCCCCGCATGCTCTCTGTCGCCGTCATTCGTCACCGTGTGCGCGCCCGCTGCCGCGGCCCCTGTCCGCCTCCCCGCCCCCGCTCGCCGCTGCTGCCCTTGCGGGCCCGGTCTCGCGCCCGCGCCGCCCCGCCTCTGCGCTCCCGGTGCGCCCCCAGCGCCCCAGCACCCACTCGCCCGTGCGCCCGTGCCCGCTGTGGCCAGGGCCACTGACCACTGGGCCAGTGCCCCTGGCCCTATGACATGTAGGGCCCCCCTGAACGTGTTTAAAAAAAGGAATTAAAAAATATAAATAAAAAATAATAAAAATAAATTTAATTAATTAATTAACTAAATTAATTAAGTTAATTAATCCTGTTTAAATTAATCTAATGAATTAGTTAATTTAATTAAATAGTAATTAATTAGCTAAACCCTAATTAAACTAAGTAGTGTATGACATGCGGGACCCACACGTAGTTGACCCAATCAACTGCACAGTTGACTGCTGACGTCCGCATGATGTCATGCTGATGTCATCTTTTACTATTCTGGATAATGTTGATTTAAAATGATTAAATAAATCCTAAAATGATTAAATCTTAAGAAAATCATATAAAATAATCCGTATCTCGGATGAAAATACTTTCTACATGAAAGTTGCTCAGAACGACGAGACGAATCTGGATACGCAGCCCGTTCATCCGCGACACATCCCTAACATATCCAACTCGCAACTTCCCCCCCCCCCCCCGTTTCATCTGTCCGAAAAAGCGAAACATCGGGAATACTTTCCAGGATGTTCCCCCCCTTCGCGGGTACCACCTACTGCCGCGTTAGGGCACACCTAGAACCGCTCATTGTCATGTCACGCATCGTCATGCTTATGTTTGCATTATATTTACTGTTTCTTCCCCCTCTTCTCTCCGGTAGACTACGAGACCGACGCTGCTGCTGCCCAGTTCGACTACGGAGTTGACGACCCCTCCTACTTGCCAGAGCAACCAGGCAAGCCCCCCCCCCTTGATCACCAGATATCGCCTATTCTTCTCTATACTGCTTGCATTAGAGTAGTGTAGCATGTTACTGCTTTCCGTTAATCCTATCCTGATGCATAGCCTGTCCTTGCTACTACTGTTGTTACCTTTACCTGTAATCCTACATGCTTAGTATAGGATGCTAGTTTTCCATCAGTGGCCCTACATTCTTGTCCGTCTGCTGTGCTATACTATCGGGCCATGATCACTTGGGCGGTGATCACGGGTATATACTTATATAATCTATACATGACACCTGTGGTGACTAAAGTCGGGTCGGCTCGTAGGAGTACCCGCAAGTGGATCTTTTTGGCGGAGCGACAGGGCAGGTTGAGACCACCTAGGCGAGAGGTGGGCCTGGCCCTGGACGGCGTTCGCGGTTACTTCAAAATAACACGCTTAACGAGTTCTTGGTATTTGATCTGAGTCTGGCCATTTGGTCTATACGCACTAACCAACTACGCGGGAACAGTTATGGGCACTCGACGTCGTGGTATCAGCCGAGGCTCTTTTTGACGTCAGCGACGGAGCGGCGCGCGCCGGATTGGACTGGAACGCCTGCTAGGCTAGGTCCGCTTCCGGCCGCCCTCGCAACGTGCAGGTGTGCAATGGGCGATGGGCCCAGACCCTTGCGCGCATAGGATTTAGACCGGCGTGCTGACCTCTCTGTTGTGCCTAGGTGGGGCTGCGACGTGTTGATCTTACGAGGCCGGGCATGACCTAGGAAAGTGTGTCCGGCCAAATGGGATCGAGCGTGTTGGGTTATGTGGTGCACCCCTGCAGGGAAGTTTATCTATTCGAATAGCCGTGTCCCTCGGTAAAAGGACGACCCGGAGTTGTACCTTGACCTTATGACAACTAGAACCGGATACTTAATAAAGTACACCCTTCCAAGTGCCAGATACAACCTGGTGATCGCTCTCTAACAGGGCGACGAGGAGGGGATTGCCGGGTAGGATTATGCTATGCGCTGCTACTTGGAGGACTTCAATCTACTCTCTTCTACAAGCTACAAGATGGAGATGGCCAGAAGCATAGTCTTCGACAGGATTAGCTATCCCCCTCTTATTCTGGCATTCTGCAGTTCAGTCCACTGATATGGCCCTTTACACATATACCCATGCATATGTAGTGTAGCTCCTTGCTTGCGAGTACTTTGGATGAGTACTCACGGTTGCTTCTCTCCCTCTTTTCCCCCTTTCCTTTCTACCTGGTTGTTGCAACCAGATGCTGGAGTCCAGGAGCCAGACGCCACCGTCGACGACGACTCCTACGACACTGGAGGTGCCTACTACTACGTGCAGCCCGCTGACGACGACCAGGAGTAGTTAGGAGGATCCCAGGCAGGAGGCCTGCGCCTCTTTCGATCTGTATCCCAGTTTGTGCTAGCCTTCTTAAGGAAAACTTGGTTAACTTATGTCTGTACTCAGATATTGTTGCTTCCGCTGACTCGTCTATGATCGAGCACTTGTATTCGAGCCCTCGAGGCCCCTGGCTTGTATTATGATGCTTGTATGACTTATTTATGTTGTAGAGTTGTGTTGTGATATCTTCCCGTGAGTCCCTGATCTTGATCGTACACATTTGCGTGCATGATTAGTGTACGGTCAAATCGGGGGCGCCACAGGTGTGTAACAAACCTGTTGTGTACCTTGCCATGAGTTTGGCAAGGGGGTACGATAGTGATCCAGGAGTGGATCACTGGACAGCGGTTAAAGTTATCCTTAGTTACCTAAGAGGACTAATGAAATGTTTCTCGGTTATGGAAGTGACAAAGAGTTCGTCGTAAGGGTTACGTCGATGCAAGCTTTGACACTGATCCGGAAGACTCTGAGTCTCAATCTGGATACATATTGAAAGTGGGAGCAATTAGCTAGAGAAGCTCCATGCAGAGTATTGTAAACATATGAATTTGCAAAATACATACGGATCTGAATGTGGCAGACCCGTTGACTAAACCTCTCTCATAAGCAAAACATAATCACACCTTAGTACTCTTTGGGTGTTAATCACATGGCGACGTGGACTAGATTACTGACTCTAGTAAACCCTTTGGGTGTTGGTCGCATGGCGATGTGAACTATGGTTATTAATCACATGGTGATGTGAACTATTGGTGTTAAATCACATGGCGATGTGAACTAGATTACTGACTCTAGTGCAAGTGGGAGACTGAGGAAATATGCCCTAGAGGCAATAATAAAGTTGTTATTTATATTTCCTTATATCATGATAAATGTTTATTATTCATGCTAGAATTGTATTAACCGGAAACTTAGTACATGTGTGAATACAGAGACAAAACAGAGTATCCCTGGTATGCCTCTACTTGATTAGCTCGTTAATCAAAGATGGTTAAGTTTCCTAACCATAGACATGTGTTGTCATTTGATGAATGGGATCACATCATTAGAGAATGATGTGATGGACAAGACCCATCCGTTAGATTAGCATTATGATCATTTAAGTTTTATTGCTATTGCTTTCTTCATGACTTATACATATTCCTCTAACTATGAGATTATACAACTCCCGAATACTGGAGGAACACCTTGTGTGCGATCAAACATCACAACGTAACTGGGTGATTATAAAGATGCTCTACATGTGTCTCCGAATGTGTTTGTTGGGATGGCATAGATCAAGATTAGGATTTGTCACTCCGTGTATCGGAGAGGTATCTCTGGGCCCTCTCGGTAATGCACATCACTATAAGCCTTGCAAGCAATGTGACTAATGAGTTAGTTGCGGGATGATGCATTACGGAACGAGTAAAGAGACTTGTCGGTAACGAAATTGAACTAGGTATGATGATACCAACGATCGAATCTCGGGCAAGTAACATACCGATGACAAAGGGAATGACGTATGTTGTTATGCGGTTTGACCGATAAAGATCTTCGTAGAATATGTAGGAGCCAATATGTCCGCTATTGCTTATTGACCGAAGATGTGTCTCGGTCATGTCTACATAGTTCTCGAACCCGTAGGTACCGCACGCTTAACGTTCGATGACGATTTGTATTATGAGTTATGTGATTTGATGACCGAAGTTTGTTCGGAGTCCCGGATGAGATCACAGACATGACGAGGAGTCCCGAAATGGTCGAGAGGTAAAGATTCATATATTGGAAGGTTGCATTCGGACATCGGAATGGTTTCGAGTGATTCGGGCATTTTTCCGGAGTACCGGGAGGTTACCGGAATCCCCCGGGGGAAATCATGGGCCTTATGGGCCATGGGAGAGAAGAGGGGATAGCCCACAAGGGGGAGGCGCCCTCCCCCCAAGTGGAGTCCGAATAGGAAGGGGAGGGGGCGCGGCCCCCCTTTCCCTCTTCCCCTCCTCTCCTTCCCCCTTTTCCCCCTCCGTAGAAAGGAAGGAAGGGGGGCCGAATCCTACTTGGACTGGGAGTCCAAGTAGGACTCCCCCCTTGGCGCGCCCCCTCTAGGGCCGGCCTCCTCCTCCCCCCTCCTTTATATACGTGGGAGGGGGGCACCCCAAAGACACAACAAGTCTTCTCTTAGCCGTGTGCGGTGCCCCCTCCACAGTTACACACCTCGGACATATCGTCGTAGTGCTTAGGCGAAGCCCTGCGTCGGTAACTTCATCATCACCGTCGCCACGCCGTCGTGCTGACGGAAATCTCCCTCGTCCTCAACTGGATCAAGAGCCCGAGGGACGTCATTGAGCTGAACATGTGCTGAACACGGAGGTGCCATACGTTCGGTGCTAGGATCGGTTGAATCGCGAAGACGATCGACTACATCAACCGCGTTACTAAACGCTTCCGCTTTCGGTCTACGAGGGTACGTGGACACACTCTCCCCGCTCGTTGCTATGCTTCTCCTAGATAGATCTTGCGTGATCATAGGAACTTTTTTGAAATACTACGTTCCCCAACACCGGTGCGCCGGCCGAAATTTCGGCTGGTCGCACCAGCGCCACCCGATTCAACCGGCAACGTCCGTTGGATTTGGCAGCTGTCTTCTTTCCTAGCTTCCCGCAAAGCACAGTCAACACAGAAAAGGAAAAAATCTTCACGACTGCGCGTGTGTGTATCTCCTCTGTAGCACTCGCGACGCCTCCGCTCGTCACCGCAACCGTCGGCCGCTGTTTCACAGCCTGCTCGCCGTTGCTCCACGCTCGCCCGCCGTCCACTGCTCGCCGCTGCCCGACGCTCGCTCGCCGTCCACTGCACACCACTGCCCGACGCTCGCCCGCCGTCCACTGCCCGACGCTCGCCCTCTGTGCACTGCTTCCCGCATGTCACGCCGTCGGTTCCAGCATCACCGGCAATAGTTGTAGTATCGCGGCAGCTGGTTGTAGCTTTGGACGTCCACTACTCGCCCCTCGTCGTGCCGTCGGTTCCAGCAACGGCGCCAACTGTTGTAGCATGGCCCTCCATTGCAGCACATCGCGCCTTCAGTTCCAGCATCACCGGCAATGGTTGTAGCATTGCAGCTGGCATCAGATTGCATCGCATGCCGGTAAAGCATGTTGTAGCATTACAGTTGGCAGGTTGTAGCAAATAGAGTCGACGGTTCCAACACCTAAATTCGCTGGTTCCAGCAGTCGACATCTCTAGTACCAACTTCATTGCCTCCATCTTCCAGCATCGGAGATTGCTGGTTGCAGCTTTCCATGTCGATGGTTCCAGCACGGCGGAGTGCCGGTTCCAGCACGGCGGGCGCCTTCTGCGGTTCTGCCTGGGAGACCCAGGTTCGAGTCCACACTATCCCACTTATCTACCTTATTGTATAACTTTTTTATCGGGCAGATTTACATACTTTTTAAAATATTTATATCTTTCAAATCCTAACTTGAAATCTAATATACTATATATTAAAATTCCTAAAATAATGTGTAGATATCAATTATGCTATTATCTTGCATGTCAATCATTTAAAAAAAATCCCATTTTTTCTTTTCATTTTCTTATCAGGTAGATTATTTTTGTTTTCTAATAAATTGGAAACATCTTGAGTACATTTTAAAAATCATCCCACATTTATGTTTTTGCGCAACATCACTTACCATATTGTTTGTCGTGCATTATCTTGAAAGATTTCAAGGGGTTTACTGATGACGCCGAGTGGGTATATGAGGAATGATTTTTTTTTCTCCCGGTGCAACGCACGGGCATGTTTGCTACTACCTCCGTCCTGGTTTATTGGTCCCCTTTTTAATTTGTGCCAAATTTTGATCAAATATTTAACTAACAAAATGTTAATACATGTCAACAAAAAGTATATCGTTGGATTTGTATTTCAACATACCAGGACGGATGTAGTAGTTATTATAAAATTGTTATTTTTGTGTTGCGCATAATACTGCATATTGTTATTGTTATCCGTTAAAATTATCCATGTAGTTGAAAACGAATATTCCTGGCTGTGAAAATAAAATACTTTTCATCTGCTTAAAAATAAATATATTTTTTTATAATTAAATATTCATGATTTGTTGCATAAATATTCTGGTATATTATAAAAATCAAATGATGAAAATAAAAATAAAAAGAACAAACACTAAAATAAAAAGGAAATATATTTAAAAAACAATACAAGAAAAAATGGATAAATAGAAAAGAAGAAAAAGAGAAACGTAAAAGAAAAAAGGACAAACCGCAGCTAGTGGCCTGACTGTGTTGCCTTGGGCTGGAAATCCGCCGAAAGCCCGATAACCCGTAGCTTAGCATTCAGCAACCACAAGTGAGTAGAATAAGTTTTCTGTCACTTTATTTCTGATGCTGCAAACTCTCATATGTCAAGAGGAGAACCTTCCATTTCGCAAACCCCATCATCAATATATTGCACTCTTTAAATTTAACAATATTTGTTTTTTTAGGTTTGTATGTCTATATTTTTGTAACATAATTATTTACTAGCATGCAGCATCTCATTTTGTGGCATTAACAGTTTAACACTAATTCAATTAATGATTTTGACAATAACAGTTACACGTGTTATGTTGGACACCAGCCTATCTTCTGGTTGTGGATGTGATGGTTCCAATTATTTCAAAGACTATAACAAACACTTCACTTTCAGTGTTAGGGCATCCTCCTTTCTGTGTCTCCGATGAAACAAATCAATATTTGCACACCCATAGGTCACAACTATGTGGGACATTATTTAATAAAAACAACAGTGTTCGAACATAAAAGGTTAAAGGAAATTAAAAGCAAAATGCAAATTGAAGTTGAAAGGCTCCTCTTATTTCTCAAAATGGCAGGAGGAAGGGGTCTTAATTTGTCTTAGTGACCTCATGAATAGCGTTAGCCAAATAGGCGACATTTCCTGTTGTTACACCAGCCATGCTGAAGGAGGAAATATCAATAAAATCAGGTGTAAGTAATCCATGAAATGCACTAATGCAGAGAGATGTATTGAGAAATAAGAATAAAAAACTTTCTGTTAAGCAATTATGAGCACCTTATCCTGCCATTACGAGTCATGTATATGTGGAATTCATTTGTCAAGCGATCAACTTGTTCAGGTGTCATCCCGCTGTAGCAAAACATGCCAATCTGTTCACGAAAGTAAAGCACTCTCTTTTATATTAGAGCTATTGACAACCGCCGATGGAATGGCATGGCAAAACTCTCAGCAATGCATATATGAAAGTATATAAGGTCACTTACAAAGCACAAAGTAAAATTTAGCTAAATTATTGTCAAAGTGTGTAGAATAGTAATACAATGCTGTTTGAAACCAGAAAATTTGCAGCATCAGAACATCTTAGAAGGTTAAAGTGAGTGTTGTTCCCACCATACAACAGAAAACCAATTTCAGTAAAAAAAAAAAAACATTCCTCCTTCCCCAAGGTTATAAGTCTGAGGGAGCCAACCAAAGACAGGGCCTCCAGATATCAGTTTTTATGGGAACTAATTACCTTTTATGAACCAACAACTAACCTTCCATTCTAAGGAGTGTAACTTCCTTGTAATTTTAATTGTTTGAAACAGGGGCAACATATTTGCCACAATCAATTGATCAATTTAAGAGAGATTTTAGGTACTGAGGCCAAAGCAAAAAAAAAATCTACTCTCCTGGCATCATCCTACCCGAATGCTTTGCACCGGTGCAAACCCAAATGGCTCCTAAACCCTTTTATGTTGGCCAAGATGTTGTACAGTAAAAATATCTTGATGGGCATGTGGGTAGTGATCTAACTCAAATGGCGTCCACACCTGTTACATGTGGGCAGTGATCTACCCCAGCCCAAATTACAGTAAAAAGATCTTGATGGGCATTACCTGATTAGTAATATGTTCCCATGATAATGGTGAACCCAACTTTTCAAGACTCTCCTTAAGTGCTTTTCGCATTCCAATAATGCGATCAGCCATACCCTGAGATAATAAATAAATGGTAAAATAATGTTCAGAATCAAACCCATCAATTCCTATGATTATCAAATGATTCAGGAATTTTTTTTACTTCAATGATAGTCAGGATTTAGGAAGAAGGACTTTGTAGTTTACCTTGACCTCCTTCAGCCATAAGCTTTTCAGTGCTGGATCACCAAGGATAGTGGAAACAATTAGTGCGCCATGAAGGGGTGGGTTGCTGTACATAGGTCTGGCAATCTGTTGTAATTGGCTCTTCACAGCAACTGCTTGTATTTCATCGTCACAGAGAATACTGCAGAAAATGTTAAAATATAGGAGATCAGGCCATGGCCTAGGAAACATATGAAAAGTTTTAGCTTATAGTCTTTAGTGTCACATACTTTGTTTCTCTGATTTTTTTTACTTCAGTGAATAGAGCGGAAAATGTTCAGAGTACATTAAATGGATGCCTTGACAAGTAAAAAAAATGCTAATTTTGAAGGATAACATTTACTCTTCAAGAGCATCTGCATGTAATGCTTAAGTCTACTTAAATAAAGTACTTTCAGGCTGTACACAGTGCACAAATAAACATACTGGCATCCTCAATTCAGAGAAATTACTGGGAAGCAACTTGACATAGAACACAAACACTAACAAGTAGCTGCAGAAAATAGAAATAAGAAAAGGTAGCCAGTGCAACAGACATCGATACTTAAGTGAGAACAGATATGGAAGATATATGATAGATTAACATAGGAAAAATGTGTACCTAAGGCATCCTGCTCTTTGGCCATAAAGTCCCATGTTCTTTGCATACGACTGTGCACATCCAATTTGATGTCCATCTTCAAGAAAGATCCTAATAGCCTTGGCATCTCTCTCTGGGTCACCACTGGCAAACCCTTGGTACGCCATGTCAAAAAATGGGAAATGGTTCTTCACCTGAAAAATGCCAAACAAAAATACAGCTGCATGTCACTGGTAAAATAATATAAGGAGTGGCCATTCTCCAATTTATTGCCATCTGTACCTTAAACTGGTGAGATATCTCTCTCCATTGTTCCTCAGAAGGATCAACCCCAGTGGGATTGTGAGCACACGCATGAAGCAAAAAGAAGGAACCCTCTGGAGCATTCTGCATGTGTAAAGAAACACAATTCTGAATCAGTGACAGATAAGCTGTCAACAAGACAGAAATCCCCACAGAAAATGGGAGGTTTTCTGTGCCAAATCACAGCAAACTATAATTACTTGTGTAACAGTGTTAGTGGAAGGATGAGTCGTGTTAGTTAACAAGAATTGACATCTAACTATACAGCACTTGTAAAAATGTTCATACTTTGATATCATCCATTAGGCCTGCAAAGTCCAGTCCTCTTGACTCTGGATGGTAGTAGGCAAATGTTCTTTGTGGTACCTGGGCATCCCTCCAAATGTTGTGATGGCTGAATAAGTTCATACAGTTAGCTATTATCAGAGGGTGCCAACTCGATGATGCTCGAAGAACATTTGAAATTTTGCTATATATATAAGTGCACTACGACTATGCTCAATTTGGTCCCTGAATTGTATTTGGTAACCTACTGGAAACTTGTAACCAAGAATTAGGTGTCAAGCCTCGGCACCCATGAATGTGAGAAGGTCAAAGTAGAATGTATCCTAACTCACTTTGACCATGTAGGCGTAGGTATGTAGATCTGTGAATCCGGCAAGAAGCGTTTCTGGAAATCTGCAAAGAGGCGACATGCACCAGTCCCTGAAAGAGCCTGCACTGCCGCGATCCTCTTGTCCTTGATGAACTCAGAATCCTCCCCGTATGCCAGCTTCAGCGATTCCTCAATCATCTTCACGCTTCCTCCCATCGGAAGGTACTCCCTGTTTTACAAATCCCGCCAGGGAAAGAAATTGAGAACTCATGGTAACCGTTCATGTACTAAAATTTCATTACAGTACCATTGAAATCCATTTTTGATTTATTTTTTTGCATTCTTGTAAATTTGGAGCATCGTGCTATTTTTAACTGCACAGCCGGAATTTAATAATCCTTTTTACAATTCCTAAAAAAAAAGCATTCCTTTTTACACGAAACCCCTCTAAAAAAATCTGTGGACTCTCAAGGTGCAGAAAAGTTAGACTGAAACTTCCACATGCTGTATTAGACTCGGCTGGAAGTGCGCCATGATCCCGTCAATAATTTCTTGATAGCGAAACCGACAAATGTGCATACTTATTGTCGAAGAAAAATTCACAGGGTAGAATTGGCACATGATCTATTATCACAAGACTGCAGGGCAATGCAGGCAACATGCATAAAGCTAAGCTTTCGTCCACGTCAATTCATCATCAATTGAGTCCTCACTCCGCAGGACCAAGAAAACTGCACCCACAACCGCATTAAAGGAAAAGGAAGGGCCAAGAGAGACCAGAGGAAAGGCGGACAACGAGATCTCACATGTTGGTGCTCCCGGCGACGCGCCGCTCCGCCTCGCGCACGCACTCGAGCACCACGGGCTTCCCGTCGTCGTCCCGGTACGCACCCTGCGGCGCAGCAGGAAAAAGAAGTCATCAGCCCCTGCGATCGGCGCCCATTTTGATCGCGGCACCGCGAGAACAGGGCATGCGGGTGAAGAGGAAAGAGGGAGCAACACGTACGACGCCGACGTTCACTTTGTCCGGCGAGGGGTCGGCGAGGAAGGCCTCGGTGACGCCGAGGATGGGATCCTTGGCGGCCGGCTCCACGTGGCCGAACCACGACGCCATGGACCTCGCCGCGGGCAGGAGCGGCCCGCACCTCCGCTGCCTGACCGCCGCCGCGGCGCGAGACATCGCCATGCCGTTGCTGCGCGCGGCGCCGGCGCGTGGCGAGGTCGCTGCTGCTGGAGAAGAGAGGAGATGGCAGGTGACTTGGGTCTTGGGGAAGCGGCGCGGCACGGCGCTTTGCTGCAGCTGGCGTGTTGCGTGCCGCTATGTTGTTCTGTTCCAGGGCCTTGGGCTCTTCTAGAGTTTGTTGCGCCAGTACTACTTCAATGAGGTCATGCGCGGCCGCACGTGGGACCTACTTGTAAGTGTGCCGGTTGTTATGTTGGCCCGAAGGAACTCTCGCGAAGCCTGCCTGTAACTCACCGTATACTAGTAGAATGCTCGTGCGTTGCTACGGGCTATAATGATATAAATAATTAAAAAAAATGGTTAAGGTCGTTTTAAGGTCGAAGCTCGTACCTTTCTCATATTTTTTTGAAGGGTAAACTAGGGGCTTTATTCAAAGCTTAAAAGTTGAGGAATACAAGCAATGTCGGAAAAAACCCCTAGCCACACGTGGCGACCCACTGCAAGAGACACAACTCCTTTAGCTAGCGAGTGGGCCTCAAAATTATTTTCTCTATGCTCGAAACGGAAAATAACAGAAGAAAAAAGATTCCTACGAAATGAATCTCCCTGAGAATCGGTGCATAAGTCGGCGACCCTCCATTGTTGATGTTGGAGATCACTTCCTGGCAATCTGAAGCAATCTCCAAGTCATTCAAATTTAGGTCCCGCGCGAGGGCTAGCGCCTCGCTACATGCTATCGCTTCCAGACTGGCTGGATCGATCAAGCCTTCATATACAACTGCCGAGGCTCCCAGATAGTGGCCAGACTCGTCTCTGCAAACGACCGCGGCAGCTCCTTTCTCTCCCAACGTAGATAGACCACCATCACAATTCATCTTGGCTGCATTACCTGACGGTGGTGACCATGTCCTGGCCTGTGGTCGATGAACTGCACCCGGCTATTTCTTTGGCAAACGGACGGCAGCAATCTCCAGCTCCTCCAAATACCTCTTAATGAAGCACATCATCGACAGTGGGCTTTGGAATTCATTGTCTGGAATAGCCTTCCTTCGGGCCCACCATATCGCCCACATAGTCACTAGAACTCGAGTGAGATCATGCCGACTTGTGGACTCAAACAGCCAGAAAAGCCATAACCTTGCATCCTCATTTTGGTTTGATAACACATGCTCCAGAAGTTCTTCATCTCCTAGAGCCCAGACGCACTTGGCCATACGACAGCTGAAAAGGGAGTGGCGCCATGAATCCTCCGCTGCATTACAGATAGAGCAGATGGGGTTATCCGTCATCTTCCTCTTGTGTCGGACCTGTCCTGTGGGGATCGAGGTATGTGCGAGTCGCCACACAAACACTCGTATTTTGGATGGAACTTGTGCTTTCCACAACTGTGTCCATGATCTCCTATCCGCAGCAACGTTGGAGTGTCCCGTCCGATGCTCTAACCAGTCCTCCCTCTGAGCCTTAATAGCAGTAATCATCCTATAAGTTGATCTTACTGAAAATACACCCCGTCGATCATAGTGCCATGCCCAGAAATCCTCCTGTATCCGGGTGCTGATAGGTATATTGAGAATCACATCCATATCCGGGGCAATGACGTGATCCATGAGAGTCTACCTATCCCAAGATCGTGTTACCGGATCGATAAGAGCAGAAACCATCGTGGGTGGATCAGCCGTTCTTGCACAGATCGGCCGGAGCTTATAGTCTCGCGGCAGCCAATTGTCGCTCCAAATTCGGGTGCCCGCTCCTGACCCAATCCTTCTAATGAGGCCCAAAGAAAGAACATCCCGTCCTTCCAAGAGAGATCGCCAGACCTGGGAGGGGGCCTGGCCCAAAGAGGCATCCAGGATATTTGCACCGGGATAATAACGAGCTCTAAGTACTCGCGCGCTGAGCGTATCAGGTTCCTGTAACAATCTCCAAACTTGTCGGGCGAGTAGAGCCAAGTTAAAAAGTTCACATCTCTAAAGCCAAGTCCTCCCATGAACTTGGGTTTTGTCATTGTGTTCCACGACACCCAAGCTGTTTTCCTTTGTCCATTCTTACTCCCCCACCAAAACTTTCGGATTATGCTGTTAATATGCTCACATAGACCACGTGGTAGCTTAAAACAGGCCATCGAATATGTGTGAATGGATTGTGCCACCGATTTAATTAGGACTTCTTTTCCTCCCGCTGATAAACACTGTTGGGGAACGTAGTAATTTCGAAATTTTCTACGCACACGCAAGATCATGGTGATGCATAACAACGAGAGGGGAGAGTGTTGTCCACGTACCCTCGTAGACCGAAAGCGGAAGCGTTAGCACAACACGGTTGATGTAGTCGTACGTCTTCACGATCCGACCGATCCAAGTACCGAACGTACGACACCTCCGAATTCAGCACACGTTCAGCTCGATGACGTCCCTCGAACTCCGATCCAGCCGAGCTTTGAGGGAGAGTTCCGTCAGCACGACGGCGTGGTGATGATGATGATGTTCTACCGACGCAGGGCTTCGCCTAAGCACCGCTACGATATTATCGAGGTGGATTATGGTGGAGGGGGGCACCGCACACGGCTAAGAGATCAAGAGATCAATTGTTGTGTCTTTGGGGTGCCCCCTGCCCCCGTATATAAAGGAGCAAGGGGGAGGCGGCCGGCCTAGGAGGAGGGCGCGCCAGGGGGGAGTCCTACTCCCACCGGGAGTAGGACTCCTCCTTTCCTTGTTGGAGTAGGAGAAAGGAAGGGAGAAGGAGAAGGAAGGAAGGGGGCGCCCCCCTCCCTAGTCCAATTCGGACTAGTCCATGGGGAGGGTGCGGCCACCCTTTGGGGCCTTTTTCTCCTTTCCCATATGGCCCATTAAGGCCCAATACGAATTCCCGTAACTCTACGGTACTCCGGAAAATACATAAACTCATAATATAACCGTCATCTAACTTTAAGCGTGCGGACTCTACGGGTTCGAGAACTATGTAGACATGACCGAGACACGTCTCCGGTCAATAACCAATAGCAGAACCTGGATGCTCATATTGGCTCCCACATATTCTACGAAGATCTTTATCGGTCAGACCGCATAACAACATACGTTGTTCCCTTTGTCATCGGTATGTTACTTGCCCGAGATTCGATCGTCGGTATCTCAATACCTAGTTCAATCTCGTTACCGGCAAGTCTCTTTACTCGTTCCGTAATACATCATCCCGCAACTAACTCATTAGTTACAATGCTTGCAAGGCTTATAGTGATGTGCATTACCGAGTGGGCCCAGAGATACCTCTCCGACAATCGGAGTGACAAATCCTAATCTCGAAATACGCCAACCCAACAAGTACCTTCGGAGACACCTGTAGAGCACCTTTATAATCACCCAGTTACGTTGTGACGTTTGGTAGCACACAAAGTGTTCCTCCGGTAAACAGGAGTTGCATAATCTCATAGTCATAGGAACATGTATAAGTCATGAAGAAAGCAATAGCAACATACTAAACGATCGAGTGCTAAGCTAACAGAATGGGTCAAGTCAATCACATCATTCTCCTAATCATGTGATCCCGTTAATCAAATGACAACTCATGTCAATGGCTAGGAAACTAACCATCTTTGATCAACGAGCTAGTCAAGTAGAGGCATACTAGTGACACTATGTTTGTCTATGTATTCACACATGTACTAAGTTTCCGGTTAATACAATTCTAGCATGAATAATAAACATTTATCATGATATAAGGAAATAAATAATAACTTTATTATTGCCTCTAGGGCATATTTCCTTCAGTCTCCCACTTGCACTAGAGTCAATAATCTAGTTCACATCACCATGTGATTTAACACCAATAGTTCACATCATCATGTGATTAACACCCATAGTTCACATAGTCACGTGACCCAGAGTCAATAATCTAGTTCACATTGCAACGTTATTAACACCCAAAGAGTAGTATGGTGTGATAATGTTTCGCTTGTGAGAGAAGTTTAGTCAACGGGTCTGCCACATTCAGATCCGTATGTATTTTGCAAATTTCTATGTCAACAATGCTCTGCACGGAGCTACTCTAGCTAATTGCTCCCACTTTCAATATGTATCCAGATTGAGACTTAGAGTCATCTGGATCAGTGTCAAAACTTGCATCGACGTAACCCTTTACGACGAACCTTTTTGTCACCTCCATAATCGAGAAACATATCCTTATTCCATTAAGGATAATTTTGACCGCTGTCTGGTGATCTACTCCTAGATCACTATTGTACTCCCTTGCCAAAATCAGTGTAGGGTATACAATAGATCTAGTACACAGCATGGCATACTTTATAGAACCTATGGCTGAGGCATAGGGAATGACTTTCATTCTCTTTCTATCTTCTGCCGTGGTCGGGTTTTTAGTCTTACTCAATTTCACACCTTGTAACACAGGCATGAACTCTTTCTTTGACTGTTCCATTTTGAACTACTTCAAAATCTTGTCAAGGTATGTACTCATTGAAAAACTTATCAAGTGTCTTGATTTATCTCTATAGATCTTGATGCTCAATATATAAGCAGCTTCACCGAGGTCTTTGTTTGAAAAACCCCTTTCAAACAATCCTTTATGCTTTGCAGAATAATTCTACATTATTTTCGATCAACAATATGTCATTCACATATACTTATCAGAAATGTTGTAGTGTTCGCACTCACTTTCTTGTAAATACAGGCTTCACCGCAAGTCTGTATAAAACTATATGCTTTGATCAACTTATCAAAGCGTATATTCCAACTCCGAGATGCTTGCACCAGTCCATAGATGGATCGCTGGAGCTTGCATATTTTGTTAGCACCTTTAGGATTAACAAAACCTTCTGGTTGCATCATATACAACTCTTCTTTAATAAATGAAGGAAATATGCCCTAGAGGCAATAATAAAGTATTATTTATTTTCTTGTATCATGATAAATGTTTATTATTCATGCTAGAATTGTATTAACCGGAAACATAATACATGTGTGAATATATAGACAAACAGAGTGTCACTAGTATGCCTCTACTTGACTAGCTCGTTAATCAAAGATGGTTATGTTTCCTAGCCATAGACATAAGTTGTCATTTGATTAACGAGATCACCTCATTAGGAGAATGACGTGATTGACTTGACCCATTCCGTTAGCTTAGCACTCGATCGTTTAGTATGTTGCTATTGCTTTCTTCATGACTTATACATGTTCCTATGACTATGAGATTATGCAACTCCCGTTTACCGGAGGAACACTTTGTGTGCTACCAAACGTCACAACGTAAATGGGTGATTATAAAGGTGCTCTACAGGTGTCTTCAAAGGTACTTGTTGGGTTGGCGTCTTTCGAGATTAGGATTTGTCACTCCAATTGTCGGAGAGGTATCTCTGGGCCCACTCGGTAATGCACATCACTATAAGTCTTGCAAGCATTGTGACTAATGAGTTAGTTGCGGGATGATGTGTTACGGAACGAGTAAAGAGACTTGCCGGTAATGAGATTGAACTAGGTATCGAGATACCGACGATCAAATCTCGGGCAAGTAACATACCGGTGACAAAGGGAACAACGTATGTTGTTATGCGGTCTGACCGATAAAGATCTTCGTAGAATATGTGGGAGCCAATATGGGCATCCAGGTCCCGCTATTGGTTATTGACCGGAGACGTGTCTCGGTCATGTCTACATAGTTCTCGAACCCGTAGGGTCCGCACGCTTAACGTTACGATGACAGTTTTATTGAGTTTTGATGTACCGAAGGAGTTCGGAGTCCCGGATGAGATCGGGGATATGACGAGGAGTCTCGAAATGGTCGAGATGTAAAAATCGATATATTGGACTACTATATTCGGACTTCGGAAAGGTTCCGAGTGATTCGGGTATTTTTCGGAGTACCGGAGAGTTACGGGAATTCGTATTGGGCCTTAATGGGCCATATGGGAAAGGAGAGAAAGGCCTCAAAAGGTGGCCACACCCCTCCCCATGGTCTGGTCCGTATTGGACTAGGGAAGGGGGGTGCACCGTTCCTTCTTTCTCCTTCCCCCTTCCCTTTTCCTACTCCAACAAGGAAAGGAGGAGTCCTGGGAGTAGGACTCCCCCCTTGGCGCGCCCTCCTCCTAGGCCGGCCGCCTTCCCCCTTGCTCCTTTATATACGAGGGCAGGGGGGTCTCTTAGCCGTGTGCGGTGCCCCCCTCCACCATATTACACCTCGATAATACCGTTGCGGGGCTTAGGCGAAGCCCTGCGTCGGTGGAACATCATCATCGTCACCACGCCGTCGTGCTGACGAAACTCTCCCTCAACACTCGGCTGGATCGGAGTTCGAGGGACGTCATCGAGCTGAACGTGTGTAGAACTCGGAGGTGCCGTACGTTCGGTACTTGATCGGTCGGATCGTGAAGACGTACGACTACATCAACCGTGTTGTAATAACACTTCCGCTGTCGGTCTACAAGGGTACGTGGACAACACTCTCCCCTCTCGTTGCTATGCATCACCATGATCTTGCGTGTGCGTAAGCATTTTTTTGAAATTACTACGTTCCCCAACAATAAATCCATTAAGGAATGCAGTTTTGTTTATCCATTTGCCAGATTTCATAAAATGCGGCAATTGCTAACATGATTCGGATAGACTTAAGCATAGATACGAGTGAGAAAACTCTCATCGTAGTCAACACCTTGAACTTGTCAAAAACCTTTTGCGACAATTCTAGCTTTGTAGATAGTAACACTACTATCAGCGTCCGTCTTCCTCTTGAAGATCCATTTATTTTATATGGCTTGCCGATCATCGGGCAAGTCAACCAAAGTCCACACTTTGTTCTCATACATGGACCCCATCTCAGATTTCATGGCCTCAAACCATTTCATGGAATCTGGGCTCATCATCGCTTCCTCATAGTTCGTAGGTTCGTCATGGTCAAGTAACGTGAACTCCAGAACAGGATTACCGTACCACTCTGGTGCAGATCTCACTCTGGTTTACCTACGAGGTTCGGTAGTAAATTGATCTGAAGTTACATGATCATCATCATTAGCTTCCTCACTAATTGGTGTCATAGTCACAGGAACGGATTTCTACGATGAACTACTTTCCAATAAGGGAGCAGGTAAAGTTACCTCAACAAGTTCTACTTTCCTCCCACTCACTTCTTTCGAGAGAAACTCCTTCTCTAGAAAGGATCCATTCTTAGCAACGAATGTCTTGCCTTCGGATCTGTGATAGAAGGTGTACCCAACTGTCTCCTTTGGGTATCCTATGAAGACACATTTCTCCGATTTGGGTTTGAGCTTATCAGGATGAAACTTTTTCACATAAGCATCGCAACCCCAAACTTTAAGAAACGACAACTTTGGTTTCTTGCCAAACCACAGTTCATATGGTGTCGTCTCAACGGATTTAGATGGTGCCCTTTTAACGTGAATGCAGTTGTCTCTAATGCATTACCCCAAAACGATAGTGGTAAATCGGTAAGAGACATCACAGATTGTACTATATTCAATAAAGTATGGTTATGACGTTCGGACACACCATTATGCTGTGGTGTTCCAGGTGGCATGAGTTTGTGAAACTATTCCACATTGTTTTAATTGAAGGCCAAACTCATAACTCAAATATTTCCCTCCACGATCACATCATAGAAACTTTATTTTCTTGTTACGATGATTTTCTACTTCACTCTGAAATTATATGAACTTTTCAAATGTTTCAGACTTATGTTTCATCAAGTAGATATACCCATATCTGCTCAAATCATCTGTGAAGGTCTGAAAATAACGATACCTGCCGCGAGCCTCAATATTCATCGGACCACATACATCAGTATGTATGATTTCCAACAAATTTGTTGCTCGCTCCATTGTTTCGGAGAACGGCGTTTTAGTCATCTTGCCCAAGAGGCATGGTTCGCAAGCATCAAGTGATTCCAAAATCCCATCAGCATGGAGTTTCTTCATGCGCTTTACACCAATATGACCTAAACGGCAATGCCACAAATAAGTTGCACTATCATTATTAACTTTGCATCTTTTGGCTTCAATATTATGAATATGTGTATCACTACGATCGAGATCCAACAAACCATTTTCATTGGGTGTATGACCATAGAAGGTTTTATTCATGTAAATAGAACAATAATTATTCTCTAACTTAAATGAATAACCGTATTGCAATAAACATGATCAAATCATATTCATGCTCAACGCAAACACCAAATAACTCTTATTTAGGTTCAACACTAATCCCGAAAGTGTAGGGAGCGTGCGATGATGATCATATCAATCTTGGAACCACTTCCAACACACATCGTCACTTCACCCTTAACTAGTCTCTGTTCATTCTCCAACTCCTGTTTCGAGTTACTACTGTTTAGCAACTGAACCAGTATCAAATACCGAAGGGTTGCTACGAACACTAGTAAAATACACATCAATAATCTGTATATCAAATATACCTTTGTTCACTTTGCCATCCTTCTTATCTTCCAAATACTTGGTGTGGTTCCGCTTCTAGTGACCAGTCCCTTTGCAGTAGAAGCACTTAGTCTCAAGCTTAGGTCCAGACTTGGGCTTCTTCAGTTGAGCAACAACTTGCTTGCCGTTCTTTTTGAAGTTCCCCTTCTTCCCTTTGCCCTTTTCTTGAAACTAGTGATCTTGTTAACCATCAACACTTGATGTTTTCTTGATTTCTACCTTCGTCGATTTCAGCATCACGAAGAGCTTGGGAATCATTTTCGTTATCCCTTGCATATTATAGTGTTGGAAATATGCCCTAGAGGCAATAATAAATGGTTATTATTATATTTCTTTGTTCATGATAATTGTCTATTGTTCATGCTATAATTGTGTTATCCGGAAATCGTAATACATGTGTGAATACATAGACCACAGCGTGTCCCTAGTAAGCCTCTAGTTGACTAGCTCATTGATCAACCGATAGTCATGGTTTCCTGACTATGGACATTGGATGTCATTGATAACGGGATCACATCATTAGGAGAATGATGTGATGGACAAGACCCAATCCTAAGCATAGCTCAAAGATCGTGTAGTTCGTTTGCTAGAGCTTTTCCAATGTCAAGTATCTTTTCCTTAGACCATGAGATCGTGCAACTCCCGGATAGCGTAGGAGTGCTTTGGGTGTGCCAAACGTCACAACGTAACTGGGTGACCATAAAGGTACACTACGGGTATCTCCGAAAGTGTCTGTTGAGTTGGCACGGATCGAGACTGGGATTTGTCACTCCGTATGACGGAGAGGTATCTCTGGGCCCACTCGGTAATGCATCATCATAATGAGCTCAATGTGACTAAGGAGTTAGCCACGGGATCATGCATTACGGTACGAGTAAAGAGACTTGCCGGTAACGAGATTGAACAAGGTATTGGGATACCGACGATCGAATCTCGGGCAAGTAACATACCGATTGACAAAGGGAATTGTATACGGGATTGATTGAATCCTCGACATCGTGGTTCATCCGATGAGATCATCGTGGAACATGTGGGAGCCAGCATGGGTATCCAGATCCCGCTGTTGGTTATTGACCGGAGAGGCGTCTCGGTCATGTCTGCATGTCTCCCGAACCCGTAGGGTCTACACACTTAAGGTTCGGTGACGCTAGGGTTATAGAGATATTAGTATGCGGAAACCCGAAAGTTGTTCGGAGTCCCGAATGAGATCCCGGACGTCACGAGGAGTTCTGGAATGGTCCGGAGATGAAGAATTTTATATATAGGAAGTCCAGTTTCGGCCACCGGGAAAGTTTTGGGGGTTATCGGTATTGTACCGGGACCACCGGAAGGGTCCCGGGGGTCCACCGGGTGGGGCCACCTATCCCGGAGGGCCCCATGGGCTGAAGTGGGAAGGGAACCAGCCCTTAGTGGAATGGGGCACCCCCCCTTGGGCCTCCCCCTGCGCCTAGGGTTGGAAACCCTATGGGTGGGGGCGCCCCACTTGGCTTGGGGGAAGCCACCCCCCCTTCCCTCTTGGTCGCCGCCCCCCCATGTAGATGGATTCCAGGGCCGGCACCCCCCCTCCAGGGGGCCTATAAATAGTGGGGGGGAGGGAGGGCAGCAACACAACAGCCCCTGGCGCCTCCCTCTCCCCCTGCAACACCTCTCCCTCTCGCAGAAGCTTGGCGAAGCCCTGCCGAGATCCCGCTACTTCCACCACCACGCCGTCGTGCTGCTGGATCTCCATCAACCTCTCCTTCTCCCTTGCTGGATCAAGAAGGAGGAGACGTCGCTGCTCCGTACGTGTGTTGAACGCGGAGGTGCCGTCCGTTCGGCACTCGGTCATCGGTGATTTGGATCACGGCGAGTACGACTCCATCAACCCCGTTCGTTGGAACGCTTCCGCTCGCGATCTACAAGGGTATGTAGATGCACTCCTTTCCCCTCGTTGCTAGTATACTCCATAGATGGATCTTGGTGATGCGTAGGTAATTTTAAAATTCTGCTACGATCCCCAACAGTGGCATCATGAGCCAGGCCTATGCGTAGTTACTATGCACGAGTAGAACACAAAGCAGTTGTGTGCGTAGATGTTGCCAATTCTTCTTGCCACTACTAGTCTTATCTTGTTTCGGCGGTATTGTGGGATGAAGCGGCCCAGACCGACCTTACACGTACGCTTACGTGAGACAGGTTCCACCGACTGACATGCACTAGTTGCATAAGGTGGCTAGCGGGTGTCTGTCTCTCCCACTTTAGTCGGAACGGATTCGATGAAAAGGGTCCTTATGAAGGGTAAATAGAAATTGGCATATCACGTTGTGGTTTTACGTAGGTAAGAAACATTCTTGCTAGAAACCTATACAAGCCACGTAAAAACTTGCAACAACAATTAGAGGACGTCTAACTTGTTTTTGCAGCATGTGCTATGTGATATGATATGGCCAGAAGATGTGATGAATGATATATGTGATGTATGAGATTGATCATATTCTTGTAATAGGAATCACGACTTGCATGTCGATGAGTATGACAACCGGCAGGAGCCATAGGAGTTGTCTTTATTTTTTGTATGACCTGCGTGTCATTGAATAACGCCATGTAAATTACTTTACTTTATTGCTAAACGCGTTAGCCATAGAAGTAGAAGTAATCGTTGGCGTGACAACTTCATGAAGACACAATGATGGAGATCATGATGATGGAGATCATGGTGTCATGCCGGTGACGAAGATGATCATGGTGCCCCGAAGATGGAGATCAAAGGAGCAAAATGATATTGGCCATATCATGTCACTATTTGATTGCATGTGATGTTTATCATGTTTTGCATATTATTTGCTTAGAACGACGGTAGTAAGTAAGATGATCCCTTATGATAATTTCAAGAAAGTGTTCCCCCTAACTGTGCACCGTTGCGAAGGTTCGTTGTTTTGAAGCACCACGTGATGATCGGGTGTGATAGATTCTAACGTTCGCATACAACGGGTGTTCACGAGCCTAGCATGTACAGACATGGCCTCGGAACACACGCAATACACTTAGGTTGACTTGACGAGCCTAGCATGTACAGACATGGCCTCGGAACACGGAGGACCGAAAGTTCGAGCATGAGTCGTATAGATGATACGATCAACATGGAGATGTTCACCGATCTTGACTAGTCCGTCTCACGTGATGATCGGACACGACCTAGTTAACTCGGATCATGTTTCACTTAGATGACTAGAGGGATGTCTATCTGAGTGGGAGTTCATTGAATAATTTGATTATATGAACTTAATTATCATGAACTTAGTCTAAAATCTTTACAATATGTCTTGTAGATCAAATGGCCCACGTTGTCCTCAACTTCAACGCGTTCCTAGAGAAAACCAAGCTGAAAGATGATGGCAGCAACTATACGGACTGGGTCCGGAACCTGAGGATCATCCTCATAGCTGCCAAGAAAGATTATGTCCTAGAAGCACCGCTAGGTGAAGCACCAATCCCAGAGAACCAAGACGTTATGAACGCTTGGCAATCACGTGCTGATGATTACTCCCTCGTTCAGTGCGGCATGCTTTACAGCTTAGAACCGGGTCTCCAAAAGCGTTTTGAGAAACATGGAGCATATGAGATGTTCGAAGAGCTGAAAATGGTTTTCCAAGCTCATGCCCGGGTCAAGAGATATGAAGTCTCCGACAAGTTCTTCGGCTGTAAAATGGAGGAAAATAGTTCTGTTAGTGAGCACATACTCAGAATGTCTGGGTTACACAACCGCTTGTCTCAGCTGGGGGTTAATCTCCCGGATGCGCGGTCATTGACAGAATCCTTCAGTCGCTTCACCAAGCTACAAGAGCTTTGTGATGAACTTCAATATGCAGGGGATGGAAAAGACCATTCCTGAGGTATATTCAATGCTGAAATCAGCAGAGGTGGAGATCAGAAAGGAACATCAAGTGTTGATGGTGAATAAAACCACTAAGTTCAAGCAAGGCAAGGGCAAGAAGAACTTCAAGAAGGACGGCAAGGGAGTTGCCGTGCCCGGTAAACCAGTTGCCGGGAAGAAGTCAAGGAATGGACCCAAGCCTGAGACTGAGTTCTTTTATTGCAAGGGAGGTGGTCACTGGAAGCGGAACTGCCCCAAATACTTAGCGGACAAGAAGGCCGGCAACACCAAAGGTATATGTGATATACATGTAATTGATGTGTACCTTACCAGTACTCGTAGTAGCTCCTGGGTATTTGATACCGGTGCGGTTGCTCATATTTGTAACTCAAAACAGGAACTGCGGAATAAGCGGAGACTGGCGAAGGACGAGGTGACGATGTGCGTCGGGAATGGTTCCAAGGTCGATGTGATCGCCGTCGGCACGCTACCTCTGCATGTACCTACGGGATTAGTTTTAAACCTCAATAATTGTTATTTAGTACCAGCTTTGAGCATGAACATTGTATCTGGATCTCGTTTAATTCGAGATGGCTACTCATTTAAATCCGAGAATAATGGTTGTTCTATTTATATGAGAGATATGTTTTATGGTCATGCCCCGCTGGTCAATGGTTTATTCTTGATGAATCTCGAACGTGATGTTACACATATTCATAGCATGAATACCAAAAGATGTAAAGTTGATAACGATAGTCCCACATACTTGTGGCACTGCCGCCTTGGTCACATTGGTGTCAAGCGCATGAAGAAGCTCCATGCAGATGGACTTTTGGAGTCTCTTGATTACGAATCACTTGACACGTGCGAACCATGCCTCATGGGTAAGATGACCAAGACTCCGTTCTCTGGAACAATGGAGCGAGCAACCAATTTATTGGAAATCATACATACCGATGTGTGCGGTCCAATGAGTGTTGAGGCTCGCGGAGGATATCGTTATGTTCTTACTCTCACTGATGACTTAAGTAGATATGGGTATGTCTACCTAATGAAACACAAATCTGAAACCTTTGAAAAGTTCAAGGAATTTCAGAGTGAGGTTGAGAATCAACGTGACAGGAAAATAAAGTTCTTACGATCAGATCGTGGTGGAGAATATTTAAGTCATGAATTAGGCACTTCTAGGCCCCTTCCCGGCTACTGGATCACTCCAGTGCTTCGGCAACTAGCGCGAAAGCCGTTGTGCGTTAGCGCATCTGTTTTCTTGCTTGATTTTTATACGATTTTCTGAAGTGATCATCCGCTAAGTTCACGGGCTGGAGATAAGCGGACTCGAACCGCTGACATCCGCGCACTTAAAGAAATGTGGAATCATTTCACAACTCACGCCGCCTGGAACACCTCAGCGAAACGGTGTGTCCGAACGTCGTAATCGCACTCTATTGGATATGGTGCGATCTATGATGTCTCTTACCGATCTACCACTCTCATTTTGGGGCTATGCTTTAGAGACTGCCGCATTCACTTTAAATAGGGCTCCGCCGAAATCCGTTGAGACGACACCGTATGAATTATGGTTTGGGAAGAAACCTAAGTTGTCGTTTCTAAAAGTTTGGGGATGCGATGCTTATGTCAAGAAACTTCAACCTGAAAAGCTCGAACCCAAGTCGGAAAAATGCGTCTTCATAGGATACCCCAAGGAAACTATTGGTTATACCTTCTAC
This sequence comes from Triticum aestivum, assembly GCF_018294505.1. NCBI lineage: Eukaryota > Viridiplantae > Streptophyta > Magnoliopsida > Poales > Poaceae > Triticum > Triticum aestivum. Next base: position 480,190,862 of record NC_057814.1, on the reverse strand, counting down.
CTCAGATCCGAAGGCAAGATCTTTGTTGCCAAGAACGGGTCCTTTCTGGAGAAAGAGTTTCTCTCGAAAGAATTGAGTGGGAGGAAAGTGGAACTTGATGAGGTGATAGTCACCCCTTCCGAACCGGAAAGTAGCGCAGCGCGGGAAGATGTTCCTGTGGTGCCTACACCGACTGGGGAGGAAGTTAATGATGATGATCATGAAGCTTCGGATCAAGTTACTGCTGAACTTCATAGGTCCACAAGGACACGTTCCGCACCAGAGTGGTACGGCAACCCTGTCCTGGAAATCATGTTGTTAGACAACGGTGAACCTTCGAACTATGAAGAAGCGATGGCGGGCCCGGATTCCGACAAATGGCTAGAAGCCATGAAATCCGAGATAGGATCCATGTATGAAAACGAAGTATGGACTTTGACTGACTTGCTTGATGATCGGCGAGCCATAGAAAATAAATGGATCTTTAAGAAGAAGACAGACGCGGATGGTAATGTGACCATCTATAAGGCTCGACTTGTCGCTAAGGGTTATCGACAAGTTCAAGGGGTTGACTACGATGAGAATTTCTCACCCATAGCGAAGCTGAAGTCCGTCCGAATCATGTTAGCAATTGCCGCATTCTATGATTATGAGATATGGCAAATGGACGTCAAAACGACATTCCTTAACGGCTTTCTAAGGAAGAATTGTATATGATGCAGCCGGAAGGTTTTGTCGATCCTAAGAATGCTGACAAAGTATGCTAGCTCCAGCGCTCAATCTATGGGCTGGTGCAAGCATCTCGGAGTTGGAACATTCGCTTTGATGAGATGATCAAAGCGTTTGGGTTTACACAGACTTATGGAGAAGCCTGTGTTTACAAGAAAGTGAGTGGGAGCTCTGTAGCATTTCTCTTATTGTATGTGGATGACATACTATTGATGGGAAATGATATAGAATTCTTGGAAAGTATAAAGGCCTATTTGAATAAGTGTTTTTCAATGAAGGACCTTGGAGAAGCTGCTTATATATTAGGCATCAAGATCTATAGAGATAGATCAAGACGCCTCATTGGTCTTTCACAGAGTACGTACCTTGACAAGATATTGAAGAAGTTCAATATGGATCAGTCCAAGAAGGGGTTCTTGCCTGTATTGCAAGGTGTGCAATTGAGCACGGCTCAATGCCCGACCACGGCAGAAGATAGAGAAAAGATGAGTGTCATCCCCTATGCCTCGGCCATAGGGTCTATTATGTATGCCATGCTGTGTACCAGACCTGATGTAAACCTTGCCGTAAGTTTGGTAGGAAGGTACCAAAGTAATCCCGGCATGGAACACTGGACAGCGGTCAAGAATATCCTGAAGTACCTGAAGAGGACTAAGGATATGTTTCTCGTTTATGGAGGTGACGAAGAGCTCGTCGTAAAGGGTTACGTCGATGCTAGCTTCGAGACAGATCTGGATGACTCGAAGTCACAAACCGGATACGTGTATATTTTGAATGGAGGGGCAGTATGCTGGTGCAGTTGCAAGCAAAGCGTCGTGGCGGGATCTACATGTGAAGCGGAGTACATGGCAGCCTCGGAAGCAGCGCAAGAAGCAGTCTGGATGAAGGAGTTCATTACCGACCTAGGGGTGATTCCCAATGCGTCGGGCCCGATGACTCTCTTCTGTGACAACACTGGAGCTACTGCCCTTGCCAAGGAGCCCAGGTTTCACAGGAAGACCAGGCATATCAAGCGTCGCTTCAACTCCATTCGTGAAAGTGTTCAAAATGGAGACATAGATATTTTTAAAGTACATACGGACCTGAATGTAGCAGATCCGTTGACTAAACCTCTCCCTAGAGCAAAACATGATCAACACCAGGACGCTATGGGTGTTCGATTCATCACAATGTAACTAGATTATTGACTCTAGTGCAAGTGGGAGACTGTTGGAAATATGCCCTAGAGGCAATAATAAATGGTTCTTACTATATTTCTTTTTTCATGATAATTGTCTATTGCTCATGCTATAATTGTGTTATCCGGAAATCGTAATACATGTGTGAATACATAGACCACAACGTGTCCCTAGTAAGCCTCTAGTTAACTAGCTCGTTGATCAACAGATAGTCATGGTTTCCTGACTATGGACATTGGATGTCATTGATAACGGGATCACATCATTAGGAGAATGATGTGATGGACAAGACCCAATCCTAAGCATAGCTCAAAGATCGTGTAGTTCGTTTGCTAGAGCTTTTCCAATGTCAAGTATCTATTCCTTAGACCATGAGATCGTGCAACTCCCGGATAGCGTAGGTGTGCTTTGGGTGTGCCAAACGTCACAACGTAACTGGGTGACTATAAAGGTACACTACGGGTATCTCCGAAAGTGTCTGTTGAGTTGGCACAGATCGAGACTGGGATTTGTCACTCCGTATGACGGAGAGGTGTCTCTGGGCCCACTCGGTAATGCATCATCATAATGAGCTCAATGTGACTAAGGAGTTAGCCACGGGATCATGCATTACGGTACGAGTAAAGAGACTTGCCGGTAACGAGATTGAACAAGGTATTGGGATACCGACGATCGAATCTCGGGCAAGTAACATACCGATTGACAAAGGGAATTGTATACGGGATTGATTGAATCCTCGACATCGTGGTTCATCCGATGAGATCATCGTGGAACATGTGGGAGCCAACATGGGTATCCAGATCCCGCTGTTGGTTATTGACCGGAGAGGCGTCTCGGTCATGTCTGCATGTCTCCCGAACCCGTAGGGTCTACACACTTAAGGTTCGGTGACGCTAGGGTTATAGAGATATTAGTATGCGGAAACCCGAAAGTTTTTCGGAGTCCCGGATGAGATCTCGAACGTCACGAGGAGTTCCGGAATGGTCCGGAGGTGAAGAATTATATATAGGAAGTCCAGTTTCGGCCACCGGGAAAGTTTCGGGGGTTATCGGTATTGTACCGGGACCACCGGAAGGGTCCCGGGGGTCCACCGGGTGGGGCCACCTATCCCGGAGGGCCCCATGGGCTGAAGTGGGAAGGGAACCAGCCCTTAGTGGGCTGGGGCGCCCCCCCTTGGGCCTCCCCCTGCGCCTAGGGTTGGAAACCCTAGGGGTTGGGGGGCGCCCCACTTGGCTTGGGGGGGGAAGCCACCCCCCCTTCCCTCTTCGCCGCCCCCCCATGTAGATGGGTTCCAGGGCCGGCGCCCCCCCAGGGGGCCTATAAATAGTGGGGGAGGGGGAGGGAGGGCAGCAACACAACAGCCCCTGGCGCCTCCCTCTCCCCCTGCAACACCTCTCCCTCTCGCAGAAGCTTGGCGAAGCCCTGCCGAGATCCCGCTACTTCCACCACCACGCCGTCGTGCTGCTGGATCTCCATCAACCTCTCCTTCCCCCTTGCTGGATCAAGAAGGAGGAGACGTCGCTGCTCCGTACGTGTGTTGAACGCGGAGGTGCCGTCCGTTCGGCACTCGGTCATCGGTGATTTGGATCACGGCGAGTACGACTCCATCAACCCCATTCATTGGAACGCTTCTGCTCGCGATCTACAAGGGTATGTAGATGCACTCCTTTCCCCTCGTTGCTAGTATACTCCATAGATGGATCTTGGTGATGCGTAGGAAATTTTAAAATTCTGCTACGATCCCCAACATATAGTTCATCACGAAGTTCTACTAACTTGGTGATGGTGACTAGAGAATTCTATCAATCACTATCTTATCTGGAAGATTAACTCCCACTTGATTCAAGCGATTGTAGTACCCAGACAATCTGAGCACATGCTCACTGCTTGAGCTATTCTTCTCCATCTTTTAGCTAGAGAACTTGTTGGAGACTTCATATCTCTCAACTCGGGTATTTGATTGAAGTATTAACTTCAACTCCTGGAACATCTCATATGGTCCATGACGTTCAAAATGTCTTTGAAGTTCCGATTCTAAGCCGTTAAGCATGGTGCACTAAAATATCAAGTAGTCATCATATTGAGCTAGCCAAACGTTCATAACGTCTGCATCTGCTCCTGCAATAGGTCTGTCACCTAGCGGTGCATCAAGGACATAATTCTTCTGTACAGCAATGAGGATAAACCTCAGATCACGGATCCAATCCGCATCATTACTACTAACATCTTTTAACTCAGTTTTCTCTAGGAACATATCAAAATAAAACAGGGGAGCTAAACGCAAGCTATTGATCTACAACATAGATATGCTAATACTACCAGGACTAAGTTCATGATAAATTTAAGTTCAATTAATCATATTACTTAAGAACTCCCACTTAGATAGACATCCCTCTAATCCTCTAAGTGATCACGTGATCCAAATCAACTAAATGATGTCCGATCATCAAGTTAGATGGAGTAGTTTCAATGGTGAACATCACTATGTTGATCATATCTACTATATGATTCACGCTCGACCTTTCGGTCTCCGTGTTCCGAGGCCATATCTGTTATATGCTAGGCTCGTCAAGCTTAACCTGAGTATTCTGTGTGTGCAACTGTTTTGCACCTGTTGTATTTGAACGTAGAGCCTATCACACCCGATCATCACGTGGTGTCTCAGCACGAAGAACTTTCACAACGGTGCATACTCAGGGAGAACACTTATACTTTGATAATTTAGTGAGGGATCATCTTATAATGCAACCGTAAATCAAAGCAAGATAAGATGCATAAAGGATTAACATCACATGCAATCAATATAAGTGATATGATATGGCCATCATCATCTTGTGCTTGTGATCTCCATCTCCGAAGCACCGTCATGATCACCATCGTCACCGGCGCGACACCTTGATCTCCATCGTAGCATCGTTGTCGTCTCGCTAATCTTATGCTTCTACGACTATCGCTACCGCTTAGTGATAAAGTAAAGCATTACAGGGCGATTGCATTGCATACAATAAAGCGATAACCATATGGCTCCTACCAGTTGCCGATAACTCGGTTACAAAACATGATCATCTCATACAATAAATTTAGCATCATGCTTTGACCATATCACATCACAACATGCCCTGCAAAAACAAGTTAGACGTCCTCTACTTTGTTGTTGCGAGTTTTACGTGGCTGCTACGGGCTTGTGTCGGTCCGGGCCGCTTCATCCAACAATACCGCCGAACCAAACTATGACATGCTGGTAAGCAGTATGATTTATATCGCCCACAACTCACTTGTGTTTTACTCGTGCATATGACATCTACGCATAAAACCAGGCTCTGATACCACTGTTGGGGAACATAGTAATTTCAAAATTTTCTACGCACACGCAAGATCATGGTGATGCATAGCAACGAGAGGGGAGAGTGTTGTCCACGTACCCTCGTAGACCGAAAGCAGAAGCGTTGGCACAACGCGGTTGATGTAATCGTATGTCTTCACGATCCGACCGATCCAAGTACCGAACGTACGGCACCTCCGAGTTCAGCACACGTTCAGCTCGATGAAGTCCCTCGAACTCCGATCCAGCCGAGCTTTGAGGGAGAGTTCCGTCAGCACGACGGCGTGGTGATGATGATGATGTTCTACCAACGCAGGGCTTCGCCTAAGCATCGCTACGATATTATCAAGGTGAATTATGGTGGAGGGGGGCACCGCACACGGCTAAGAGATTAAGAGATCAATTGTTGTGTCTTTGGGGTGCCCCCTGCCCCTGTATATAAAGGAGCAAGGGGGGAGGCGGCCGGCCTAGGAGGAGGGCGCGCCAAGGGAGGAGTCCTACTCCCACTGGGAGTAGGACTCCTCCTTTCCTTGTTGGAGTAGGAGAAGGGAAGGGAGAAGGAGAAGGAAGGAAGGGGGCGCCCCCCTCCCTAGTCCAATTCGGACTAGTCCATGGGGAGGGGTGCGGCCACCCTTTGGGGCCTTTCTCTCCTTTCCCGTATGGCCCATTAAGGCCCAATACGAATTCCCGTAACTCTACGGTACTCCGAAAAATACCCGAATCACTCGGAACCTTTCCGATGTCCGAATATAGTCGTCCAATATATCGATCTTTACGTCTCAACCATTTCGAGACTCCTCGTCAAGTGCCTGATCTCATCCGGGACTCCGAACTCCTTCGGTACATCAAAATACATAAACTCGTAATATAACCGTCATCTAACTTTAAGCGTGCGGACCCTACGGGTTCGAGAACTATGTAGACATGACCGAGACACGTCTCCGGTCAATAACCAATAGCGGAACCTGGATGCTCATATTGGCTCCCACATATTCTACGAAGATCTTTGTCGGTCAGACCGCATAACAACATACGTTGTTCCCTTTGTCATCGGTATGTTACTTGCCCGAGATTCGATCGTCGGTATCTCAATACCTAGTTCAATCTCGTTACCGGCAAGTCTCTTTACTCGTTCCGTAATACATCATCCCGCAACTAACTCATTAGTTACAATGCTTGCAAGGCTTATAGTGATGTGCATTACCGAGTGGGCCCAGAGATACCTCTCCGACAATCGGAGTGACAAATCCTAATATCGAAATACGCCAACCCAACAAGTACCTTCGGAGACACCTGTAGAGCACCTTTATAATCACCCAGTTACGTTGTGATGTTTGTTAGCACACAAAGTGTTCCTCCGGTAAACGGGAGTTGCATAATCTCATAGTCATAGGAACATGTATAAGTCATGAAGAAAGCAATAGCAACATACTAAACGATCGAGTGCTAAGCTAACGGAATGGGTCAAGTCAATCACATCATTCTCCTAATGATGTGATCCTGTTAATCAAATGACAACTCATGTCAATGGCTAAGAAACATAACCATCTTTGATCAACGAGCTAGTCAAGTAGAGGCATACTAGTGACACTATGTTTGTCTATGTATTCACACATGTACTAAGTTTCCGGTTAATACAATTCTAACATGAATAATAAACATTTATCATGATATAAGGAAATAAATAATAACTTTAATTGCCTCTAGGGCATATTTCCTTCAAACACTTCTCTCCACCCTTGAACCCGCTTCCAGATTCTATCCTTTAAGTATCTAAAAGACCCTTCCTTTGCTCTTCCTACATCTGAAGGTAAGCCAAGATACTTCTCTGTTAATGACTCATTAAATACATTCAATATCTGCTTGATGGATCCCTTCGTAGCATCTGCCACACCTTTGCTAAAAAATATAGACGACTTGTCTGTATTTATTCTTTGGCCAGACGCATTGCAGTATTTTGTGAGTATCTCATTGACTCGTACCGCACTAGCATCGGTGGCCTCAAAAAATAGTAAGCTGCCATCTGCAAAAAGTAGATGATTGACTACCGGGGCACCAGGTGCAACTTCTATCCCCCGCACCGCTCCTTCTACCTTTAATAAGCATGACAATCCCTCAGCAGCTAGCACAAGGAGATACGGCATTATTGGGTCTCCCTGCCTCAGACCCCGAGACGGCCTGAAAACATCCAAACTCCCACTATTAAAAAGGACTGAAAAAGATAACGATGTTACGCACCTCATTATAGTTTCGGTGAATCTGGAACTAAAACCCATCTTGAGCAGTACTGCCTTCAGATACGACCACTCCAAACGGTCATAAGCCTTCATCATATCGAGCTTAAGCGCACAAAATCTGTTACCCTTCACCCTTCTCGTCTTCATGTAGTGCAAACATTCATAGGCTGTTATGAAGTTACCTGTAATGAGACGTCCAGGAACGAAAGCTGACTGCTCTTCGGAGATGATACTGGGGAGAATATATTTCAGCCGGTTGGGTAAGACCTTTGAAGCAATCTTGTAGATTACATTGCAAAGGCTTATAGGCCGAAACTGTCCTAAAACTTTTGGACTAGCAATCTTGGGGATCAAAACGATGAACATATTATTTATCTCCTTCGGTGAATCCACTCCATCGAGCACTCGAATAATCATCCTTGTGACTTCATCACCACACAACTCCCAATGCTTCTGAAAAAAGTGCGCGGAAAAGCCATCTGGGCTGGGTGCTTTTGTCGGAAACATTTGAAATAGGGCTTCTTTTACTTCCTCTTTGCTGTACACTTCATTTAGTTTTGTGTTCATATTACCATCAACTCGTACTGGTATATGAGATAGAACCTCTTCCATGCCAATGGTGCCCTCTGAGGTATAGAGATTAGCATAAAATGTAGTTGCCATGCTAGCTAACTCGTTCCTGTCAGTACAAGCAGTCCCATCATCTCTATTTAACTGTGTTATCCTATTCTTCGCCCTTCTTGCACTTGCTTTCCTCTGAAAAAACTCTGTATTCCTATCACCTTCAGTCAGCCAGGTGATCCGGGATCGCTGCCTTGCCCTAATTTCTTCCCTCTATGATAGCTTGATCATGCGATCCTCAATCCTCTTCTCTTCCGGGCTGGGTCCCGTACGCACCGGGTCCTCCCGAAATAAAGCAAGCTGGCGGCGCAGAGACCGCAGCTTGACGCGAACAGAACCAAAGGTTTTCCTTCCCCAGCGCGATAGTGACATAGAAACAGTGTGAAGTTTGCTGGCCAGCTCAGCAACTGACCCAGCAGGGGCGTCTGCATTCCACGCTGTATGTACAACGTCTTTGAACCTGCCATCCGTCTCCCACACGCATTCATACCGAAAAGGTTTCCTGGTATCCAGTCTCGAAGTTCCCAACTCCATGTCAGTCATCAACAAGATAGGACTATGGTCACTTTTAGCTGCTGTCAAGTGCTCCACACTTGAAAACGGGAATATATTTAACCAACTTGGAGACGCCAAGGCTGGATCTAGCCGGACTCTACAATACTGACCACCTGTCACCCATTTCTCAAAGGTCCAGTCCAAACCTTTGTAGCCTAAATCCGACAAGTTGCAAACGTCTACAGCTTCTCTGAACCCCGCGATTTGTGAACTGTCATGAGTATTTGGCCCCATCTGCTCATCTTGGCGTAGAATTTCGTTGAAATCTCCTATGCAAACCCAAGGTAGAGTGCTTTCACCCCTCAGTCTTCTCATGGTATCCCAGGTTTTGTATCTCAGACTCCTGTTTGCCTCACCATAGAAACAGGTGAGAAGCCATTGCTCGAAACCTGGTTCAGAGACCCATGAATCAATATGATACTGCGAAAAGTTTTTTATTACAAGATCAACATCTAATTTCTAGAAAATAGAAAGTCCTCCGCTCCGCCCACTACTAGCTACTGCAAAACTACTCCAAAAACCTAACGAAACCGCCAAACCTTCCACTCGATTTTTTGCTATTTGAGTCCCCACAATGCAAAGAACCGACGGCGCACTAGCCTCCGCAAGATCGCGGAGCTCACGCATTGTCGCAGGGTCGCCAATCCCGCGGCAGTTCTAGCAGAGTATCCTCATTTGGCCCGGTGGCCCTCCTCAAGGGAGGCCGCCTCTTCTTCTTCAACTTGTTGGGGAACGTAGTAATTTCAAAAAAATTCCTATGCACATGCAAGATCATGGTGATGCATAGCAACGAGAGGGGAGAGTGTGTCCACGTACCCTCATAGACCAGAAGTGGAAGCGTTAGCACAATGCGGTTGATGTAGTCGTACATCTTCACGATCCGACCGATCAAGTACCGAACGCACGACACCTCCGAGTTCTGCACACGTTCAACTCGATGACGTCCCTCGAACTCCGATCCAGCCGAGTGTGGAGGGAGAGTTTTGTCAGCACGACGGCGTGGTGACGATGACGATGTTCTACCGACGCAGGGCTTCGCCTAAGCACCGCTACGATATTATCGAGGTGGATTATGGTGGAGGGGGGCACTGCACACGGCTAAGAGATCAAGAGATCAATTGTTGTGTCTCCAAGGGGTGCCCCCCTCCCCTTATATATAGGAGTGGAGGAGGGGGAGGGCCGGCCCTCTATATGGCGCGCCCTAGGGGAGTCCTACTCCCACCGGGAGTAGGATTCCCCCCTTCCAAGTAGTAGGAGTAGGAGTCAAGGAAAGGGGAGAGAGAAGAGAAGGAAGGAGGGGGCGCAACCCCTCCCCCTAGTCCAATTCGTACTAGGCCTTGGGGGGCGCCCAGCCTCTCCTCTCTCTTTCCCCTAAAGCCCAATAAGGCCCATATACTCCCCGGTGAATTCCCGTAACTCTCCGGTACTCCAAAAAATACCCGAATCACTCGGAACCTTTCCGACGTCCGAATATAGTCGTCCAATATATCGATCTTTATGTCTCGACCATTTCGAGACTCCTCGTCATGTCCCCGATCTCATCCGGGACTCCGAACTACCTTCGGTACATCAAAACACATACACTCATAATATAACCGTCATCGAACTTTAAGCGTGCGGACCCTACGGGTTCGAGAACAATGTAGACATGACCGAGACACGTCTCCGGTCAATAACCAATAGCGGAAACTGGATGCTCATATTGGCTCCCACATATTCTACGAAGATCTTTATCGGTCAAACCGCATAACAAAATACGTTGTTCCCTTTGTCATCGGTATGTTACTTGCCCGAGATTCGATCGTCAGTATCTCAATACCTAGTTCAATCTCGTTACCGGCAAGTCTCTTTACTCGTTCTGTAATACATCATCCCGCAACTAACTCATTAGTTGCAATGCTTGCAAGGCTTATAGCGATGTGCATTACCGAGTGGGCCCAGAGATACCTCTCCGACAGTCGGAGTGACAAATCCTAATCTCGAAATACGCCAACCCAACAAGTACCTTCGGAGACACCTGTAGAGCACCTTTATAATCACCCAGTTACATTGTGAAGTTTGGTAGCACACAAAGTGTTCCTCCGGTAAACGGGAGTTGCATAATCTCATAGTCATAGGAACATGTATAAGTCATGAAGAAAGCAGTAGCAGAATACTAAACGATCGTGTGCTAAGCTAACGGAATGGGTCAAGTCTTCACATCATTCTCCTAATGATGTGATCCCGTTAATCAAATGACAACTCATGTCTATGGCTAGGAAACATAACCATCTTTGATCAACGAGCTAGTCAAGTAGAGGCATACTAGTGACACTCTGTTTGTCTATGTATTTACACATGTATCATGTTTCCGGTTAATACAATTCTAGCATGAATAATAAAAATTTATCATGATATATGGAAATAAATAATAACTTTATTATTGCCTCTAGGACATATTTCCTTCAGTCTCCCACTTGCACTAGAGCCAATAATCTAGTTCACATCGCCATGTGATTTAACATCAATAGTTCACATCTTTGTGTGGTTAACACCCATAGTTCACATCGATATGTGACCAACACCCAAAGGGTTTACTAGAGTTAGTAATCTAGTTCACATCGCTATGTGATTAACATCCAAAGAGTACTAAGGTGTGATCATGTTTTGCTTGTGAGATAATTTTAGTCAATGGGTCTGTCACATTTAGATCCATAAGTATTTTGCAAATTCTATGTCTACAATGCTCTTCACGGAGCTACTCTAGCTAATAGCTCCCACTTTCAATATGTATCCAGATTGAGACTTAGAGTCATCTGGATCAGTGTCAAAAAGTTGCATCGACGTAACCCTTGACGATGAACCTTTTTTTTCACCTCCATAATCGAGAAACATATCCTTATTCCACTAAGGATAATTTTGACCGCTGTCCAGTGATCTACTCCTAGATCACTATTGTACTCCCTTGCCAAACTCAGTGGTAGGGTATACAATAGATCTGGTACACAGCATGGCATACTTTGTAGAACCTATGGCTGAGGCATAGGGAATGACTTTCATTCTCTTTCTATCTTCTGTCGTGGTCGGGCTTTGAGTCTTACTAAATTTCACACCTTGTAACACAGTCAAGAACTCTTTCTTTGACTGTTCCATTTTGAACTACTTCAAAATCTTGTCAAGGTATGTACTCATTGAAAAAACTTATCAAGCGTCTTGATCTATCTCTATAGATCTTGATGCTCAATATGTAAGCAGCTTCACCGAGGTCTTTCTTTGAAAAAACTCCTTTCAAATACTCCTTTATGCTTTCTGGAAAATTCTACATTATTTCTGATCAACAATATGTCATTCACATATACTTATCAGAAATGCTGTAGTGCTCCCACTCACTTTCTTGTAAATACAGGCTTCACCGCAAGTCTGTATAAAACTATATGCTTTGATCAACTCATCAAAGCGTATATTCCAACTCCGAGATGCTTGCACCAGTGCATAGATGGATTGCTGGAGCTTGCACACTTTGTTAGCACCTTTAGGATTGACAAAACCTTCTGATTGGATCATATACAACTCTTCTTTAAGAAATCCATTAAGGAATGTAGTTTTGACATCCATTTGCCAGATTTCATAAAATGTGGCAATTTGCTAACATGATTCGGACAGACTTAAGCATCGCTACGAGTGAGAAAATCTCATTGTAGTCAACACGTTGAACTTTGTCAAAAACCTTTTTCGACAAGTCTAGCTTTGTAGATAGTAACACTACTATCAGCGTCCGTCTTCCTCTTGAAGATCCATTTATTTCTATGGCTTGCCGATCATCGGGCAAGTCAACCAAAGTCCATACTTTGTTCTCATACATGGATCCCATCTCAGATTTCATGGTCTCAAGCCATTTTGCGGAATCTGGGCTCATCATTGCTTCCTCATAGTTCGTAGGTTCGTCATGGTCTAGTAACATGACCTCCAGAATAGGATTACCGTACCACTCTGGTGTGGATCTCATTCTGGTTTACCTACGAGGTTCGGTAGTAACTTGATCTGAAGTTACATGATCATCATCATTAGCTTCCTCACTAATTGGTGTAGGAGTCACAGGAACAAATTTCTGTGATGAACTACTTTCCAATAAAGGAGCAGGTACAGTTACCTGATCAAGTTCAACTTTCCTCCCACTCACTTCTTTCAAGGGAAACCCCTTCTCTAGAAAGGATCCATTCTCTGCAACGAATATCTTGCCTCCGGATCTGTGATAGAAGGTGTACCCAACATTTTCTTTTGGGTATCCTATGAAGACGCACTTCTCCGATTTGGGTTTGAGCTTATGAGATTGAAACTTTTTCACATAAGCATTGCAACCTCAAACTTTAAGAAACGACAGCTTAGGTTTCTTGCCAAACCATAGTTCATACGGTGTCATCTCAACGGATTTAGATGGTGCCCTATTTAATGTGAATGCAGCTGTCTCTAATGCATTACCCCAAAACGATAGTGGTAAATCGGTAAGAGACATCATAGATTGTACTATATTCAATAAAGTATGGTTACGACGTTCGGACACACCATTACACTGTGGTGTTCTAGGTGGCGTGAGTAGTGAAACTATTTCACATTGTTTTAACTGAAGGCCAAACTCGTAACTCAAATATTTTATCTCTGCGATCATATCGTAGAAACTTTTATTTTTGTTACGATGATTCTTCACTTCACTCTGAAATTCTTTGAACTTTTCAAATGTTTCAGACTTGTGTTTCATCAAGTAGATATACCCATATCTGCTCAAATCATTTGTGAAGGTCAGAAAATAATGATACCCGCCGCGAGCCTTAATATTCATTGGACCACATACATCAGTGTGTATGATTTCCAACTAATCTGTTGCTCGCTCCATTGTTCCGGAGAACGGCGTTTTAGTCATCTTACCCAAGAGGCATGGTTCGCAAGCATCAAGTGATTTGTGCCCATCAGCATGGATTTTCTTCATGCGCTTTATACCAATATGACCTAAACGGCAGTGCCACAAATAAGTTGCACTATCATTATTAACTTTGCATCTTTTGGCTTCAATATTATGAATATGTGTATCACTACGATCGAGATACAACGAACCATTTTCATTGGGTGTGTAACCATATAAGGTTTTATTCATGTAAACAGAACAACAATTATTCTCTAACTTAAATGAATAACCGTATTGCAATAAACATGATCAAATGATATTCATGCTCAACGCAAACACCAAATAACACTTATTTAGGTTCAACACTAATCCCGAAAATATAGGGAGTGTGCGATGATGATCATATCAATCTTGGAACCACTTCCAATACACATCGTCACTTCATCCTTAACTAGTTTCTGTTCATTATGAAACTCCCGTTTCGAGTTATAACTCTTTAGCTACTGAACCAGTATCAAATACCGAGGGGTTTCTACGAACACTAGTAAAATACACATCAATAATATGTATATCAAATATACTTTTGTTCACTTTGCCATCCTTCTTATCCGTCAAATACTTGGGGCAGTTCCGCTTCCAGTGACCAGTCCCTTTGCAGTAGAAGCACTTAGTCTCAGGCTTAGGTCCAGACTTGGGCTTCTTCACTTGAGCAGCAACTTGCTTGCCGTTCTTCTTGAAGTTCCCCTTCTTCCCTTTGCCCTTTTCTTGAAACTAGTGGTCTTGTTAACCATCAACACTTGATGCTTTTGTTGATTTCTACCTTCGTCGATTTCAGCGTCACGAAGAGCTCGGGAATTACTTTCGTCATCCCTTGCATATTATAGTTCATCACGAAGTTCTAATAACTTGGTGATGGTGACTAGAGAATTCTGTCAATCACTATCTTTATCTGGAAGATTAACTCCCACTTGATTCAAGCGATTGTAGTACCCAGACAATCTGAGCACATGCTCACTGCTTGAGCTATTCTCCTCCATCTTTTAGCTACAGAACTTGTTGGAGACTTCATATCTCTCAACTCGGGTATTTGCTTGAAGTATTAACTTCAACTCCTGGAACATCTCATATGGTCCATGACGTTCAAAACATCTTTGAAGTCCTGATTCTAAGCCGTTAAGCATGGTGCACTAAACTATCAAGTAGTCATCATATTGAGCTAGCCAAACGTTCATAACGTCTGCATCTGCTCCTGCAATAGGTCTGTCACCTAGCGGTGCATCAAGGACATAATTCTTCTGTGCAGCAATGAGGATAAACCTCAGATCACGGATCCAATCCGCATCATTGCTACTAACGTCTTTCAACATAATTTTTCTCTAGGAACATATCAAAATAAACATAGGGAAGCAACAACGCGAGCTATTGATCTACAACATACTTTGCAAAATACTATCAGGACTAAGTTCATGATAAATTTAAGTTCAATTAATCATATTACTTAAGAACTCCCACTTAGATAGACATCCCTCTAATCTTCTAAGTGATCACGTGATCCATATCAACTAAACCATTTCCGATCATCACGTGAGATGGAGTAGTTTCAATGGTGAACATCACTATGTTGATCATATCTACTATATGATTCACGCTCGACCTTTCGGTCTCAGTGTTCCGAGGCCATATCTGTTATATGGTAGGCTCGTCAAGTTTAACCTGAGTATTCCGCGTGTGCAACTGTTATGCACCCGTTGTATTTGAACGTAGAGCCTATCACACCTGATCATCACGTGGTGTCTCAGCACAAAGAACTTTCGCAACGGTGCATACTCAGGGAGAACACTTATACCTTGAAATTTAGTGAGAGATCATCTTATAAAGCTACCGCCAAACTAAGCAAAATAAGATGTATAAAAGATAAACATCACATGCAATCATAATATGTGACATGATATGGCCATCATCATCTTGTGCCTTTGATCTCCATCTCCAAAGCATCGTCATGATCTCCATCGTCACCGACATGACACCATGATCTGCATCATCTTGATCTATATCAATGTGTCGTCACATGGTCGTCTCGCCAACTATTGCTCTTGCAACTATTGCTATCGCATAGCGATAAAGTAAAGCAATTATATGCAATAAAGAGACAACCATAAGGCTTTTGCCAGTTGCCGATAACTTCAACAAAACATGATCATCTCATACAACAACTTTATCTCATCACGTCTTGACCATATCACATCACAACATGCCCTGCAAAAAAAAGTTAGACGTCCTCTACTTTGTTGTTGCAAGTTTTACGTGGCTGCTACGGGCTTCGCAAGAACCGTTCTTACCTACGCATCAAAACCACAACGATAGTTGTCAAGTTGGTGTTGTTTTAACCTTCTCAAGGACCGGGCGTAGCCACACTCGGTTCAACTAAAGTTGGAGAAACTGACACCCGCTAGCCACCTGTGTGCTAAGCATGTCGGTAGAACCAGTCTCGCGTAAGCGTACGCATAATGTCGGTCCGGGTCGCTTCATCCAACAATACCGCTGAACCAAAGTATGACATGCTGGTAACCAGTATGACTTGTATCACCCACAACTCACTTGTGTTCTACTCGTGCATATGACTTCTACGCATAAAACCAGGCTCGAATGCCACTGTTGGGGAACGTAGTAATTTCAAAAAAAATCCTACGCACACGCAAGATCATGGTGATGCATAGCAACGAGAGGGGAGAGTGTGTCCATGTACCCTCGTAGACCGGAAGCGGAAGCGTTAGCACAACGCTGTTGATGTAGTCGTACGTCTTCACGATCCGACCGATCAAGTACCGAACGCACGACACCTCCGAGTTCTGCACACGTTCAACTCGATGACGTCCCTCGAACTCCGATCCAGCCGAGTGTTGAGGGAGAGTTTCGTCAGCACGACGACGTGGTGACGATGATGATGTTCTACCGACGCAGGGCTTCGCCTAAGCACCGCTACGATATTATCGAAGTGGATTATGGTGGAGGGGGGCACCGCACACGGCTAAGACATCAAGAGATCAATTGCTGTGTCTCCAAGGGGTGCCCCCTCCCCGTATATAAAGGTGTGGAGGAGGGGGAGGGACGGCCCTCTCTATGGCGCGCCCTAGGGGAGTCCTACTCCCACCGGGAGTAGGATTCCCCCCTTCCAAGTAGTAGGAGTAGGAGTCAAGGAAAGGGGAGAGAGAAGAGAAGGAAGGAGGGGGCGCAGCCCCTCCCCCTAGTCCAATTCGGACTAGGCCTTGGGGGGCGCCCAGCCTCTCCTCTCTCTTTCCCCTAAAGCCCAATAAGGCCCATATACTCCCCGGCGAATTCCCGTAACTCTCCGGTACTCCGAAAAATACCCGAATCACTCGGAACCTTCCGACGTCCGAATATAGTCGTCCAATATATCGATCTTTACGTCTCGACCATTTTGAGACTCCTCGTCATGTCCCCGATCTCATCCGGGACTCCGAACTACCTTCGGTACATCAAAACACATAAACTCATAATATAACCGTCATCGAACTTTAAGCGTGCGGACCCTACGGGTTTGAGAACAATGTAGACATGACCGAGACACGTCTCCGGTCAATAACCAATAGCGGAACCTGGATGCTCATATTGGCTCCCACATATTCTACGAAGATCATTATCGGTCAAATTGCATAACAACATACATTGTTCCCTTTCTAATGAGGCCCAAAGAAAGAACATCCCGTCCTTCCAAGAGAGATCACCAGACCTGGGAGGGGGCCTGGCCCAAAGAGGCGTCCAGGATATTTGCACCGGGATAATAACGAGCTCTAAGTACTCGCGCGCTGAGCGTATCAGGTTCCTGTAACAATCTCCAAACTTGTCGGGCGAGTAGAGCCAAGTTAAAAAGCTCCACATCTCTAAAGCCAAGTCCTCCCATGAACTTGGGTTTTGTCATTGTGTTCCACGACACCCAAGCTGTTTTCCTTTGTCCATTCTTACTCCCCCACCAAAACTTTTGGATTATGCTGTTAATATGCTCACATAGACCACGTGGTAGCTTAAAACAGGCCATCGAATATGTGTGAATGGATTGTGCCACCGATTTAATTAGGACTTCTTTTCCTCCCGCTGATAAACACTGTTGGGGAACGTAGTAATTTCAAAATTTTCTACGCACACGCAAGATCATGGTGATGCATAGCAACGAGAGGGGAGAGTGTTGTCCACGTACCCTCGTAGACCGAAAGCGGAAGCGTTAGCACAACGCGGTTGATGTAGTCGTACGTCTTCACGATCCGACCGATCCAAGTACCGAACGTACGACACCTCCGAATTCAGCACACGTTCAGCTCGATGACGTCCCTCGAACTCCGATCCAGCCGAGCTTTGAGGGAGAGTTCTGTCAGCACGACGGCGTGGTGATGATGATGATGTTCTACCGACGCAGGGCTTCGCCTAAGCACCGCTACGATATTATCGAGGTGGATTATGGTGGAGGGGGGCACCGCACACGGCTAAGAGATCAAGAGATCAATTGTTGTGTCTTTGGGGTGCCCCCTGCCCCCGTATATAAAGGAGCAAGGGGGAGGCGGCCGGCCTAGGAGGAGGGCGCGCCAAGGGGGGAGTCCTACTCCCACCGGGAGTAGGACTCCTCCTTTCCTTGTTGGAGTAGGAGAAGGGAAGGGAGAAGGAGAAGGAAGGAAGGGGGCGCCCCCCCCCCCTAGTCCAATTCGGACTAGTCCATGGGGAGTGTGCGGCCACCCTTTGGGGCCTTTCTCTCCTTTCCCGTATGGCCCATTAAGGCCCAATATGAATTCCCGTAACTCTACGGTACTCCGGAAAATACATAAACTCATAATATAACCGTCATCTAACTTTAAGCGTGCGGACTCTACGGGTTCGAGAACTATGTAGACATGACCGAGACACGTCTCCGGTCAATAACCAATAGCGGAACCTGGATGCTCATATTGGCTCCCACATATTCTACGAAGATCTTTATCGGTCAGACCGCATAACAACATACGTTGTTCCCTTTGTCATCGGTATGTTACTTGCCCGAGATTCGATCGTCGGTATCTCAATACCTAGTTCAATCTCGTTACCGGCAAGTCTCTTTACTCGTTCCGTAATACATCATCCCGCAACTAACTCATTAGTTACAATGCTTGCAAGGCTTATAGTGATGTGCATTACCGAGTGGGCCCAGAGATACCTCTCCGACAATCAGAGTGACAAATCCTAATCTCGAAATACGCCAACCCAACAAGTACCTTCGGAGACACCTGTAGAGCACCTTTATAATCACCCAGTTACGTTGTGACGTTTGGTAGCACACAAAGTGTTCCTCCGATAAACGGGAGCTGCATAATCTCATAGTCATAGGAACATGTATAAGTCATGAAGAAAGCAATAGCAACATACTGAACGATCGAGTGCTAAGCTAACGGAATGGGTCAAGTCAATCACATCATTCTCCTAATGATGTGATCCCGTTAATCAAATGACAACTCATGTCAATGGCTAGGAAACATAACCATCTTTGATCAACGAGCTAGTCAAGTAGAGGCATACTAGTGACACTATGTTTGTCTATGTATTCACACATGTACTAAGTTTCCGGTTAATACAATTCTAGCATGAATAATAAACATTTATCATGATATAAGGAAATAAATAATAACTTTATTATTGCCTCTAGGGCATATTTCCTTCATGACTATCTCTGAGCATTCACCATCCTCTCCTCCCTGTGTCCTCTTCTTGATAATGTGATTCTTCTCAGGAGTTGTGACCACAGCATCAACATTGGTTGACGAAGTATGTCCTTCCAGCAACATGATCGTACCCGCAACCCTGCCAGTCAGGTCCTGTAGCTGCTGGCCCCTGATATTAAGTGAACCATCAGCAGCTACCAATCTCTTTCTGGACCCTTTTTCACCACTCGTCTCAGCAAGAGCTGCACGATCATCCACCTCCATCTCCTTCATAACACTACGGTTGACCCTTTCTCCTACATCCCCCTTTCTCTTTCACCCGCGAAGCCTCTCCCTCCCGCTCCTCCTCTACCCTCTCTTCCTCCTGTCCTACCCCTTCCTCTGCCTCCTCCATCTCCCCTACCTCTACCTCCGAAAGGCTGGCCTACTGGCACTTCCGGCTCCCAAACTAGCCACTCGCCCCATTCAAAGGTACTCGGGTCGTGCACCCCATCGCCACATTCATCAGCAAGGTGCCCCATCAGCCCACACGCGAAGCAGAAATCTGGCAACTTCTCATAATACACACTATATTTCTTCCGCTCCTTCAGAGTTATATGGACAAACTGAATGAGTGGGACATTTACATCAACAAAAACCCTAGCCCTCAGTGTACTGGCAGGGTTAATCCTCCCCTCGTTCATGATAACAGTAAAAGGGGGGTCGCCCACCTTAGCAGCTACCTTCTCTGCCAACTCCCTCTTCCTGGTGAGGCCATCTGGTAACCCCTTCACCCTAGCCCAAACCGGGATAGTGTTTAGCCTATATTCCTTAACATATGAGAATCCATCATACTCCTCAATCACCACCGGCGCCCTTCTGAACAGCCACGTTCCTCCCTCCATGATCTTCCTCCAATCCCCCAAGCAATGGCATTGCACCAGAAATAAATTAGGGCCCTTGATGTTAAAAGTGACACCTTGCGCCGCTGCCCAAGCATTACGCATCTGTTGCAGTAGAGCCACGTGGCTAAATGGCTTCGTCGTATGAACACGAAAAAGAGCAAGCCAACGGACATCTTTAATCAGATCTTCCACCTCCGCCGAGAAATCTAGATCCTCTCCTTCCTTCCCATGCAGTCTCACGCCCGCAAACTGGTCCTCTAGATCGAGATCGGGGCCATGGACGTCCCCAATCTCATCGTCCGTCTCCACCCGATCATCCCTCTCCTGCAATCTTCTTCCCAGACCTCCCGTCCTCCTAGCCTCCTCCGTACTCCTATCCTCCTCGCCTCCCCTCGCACCTTCAGATCCGATCAGCCTAGCCGCCACCACAGATGCAGCCGTCGTCATCCTAGCACCCACCTCCCCATCTGGCACCCGCTGCGTTTGTTCCGCCATGCAAACAAGTGTGCGTGGAGGGAAAAGGTAGATTGCCCCCGTGGCCGGAAGAATCCGGTGACCCGCGAGGATTTGACGTAGACTCTGGCGAGATCGCCAGAGGAGATGTGGAACCCTAGAAAACTAGGGGAAAACTAGGCGGTCCGTACCTTCCTCATATGTTCGGTTATGTTTCGTCATCAAAAAGGCACCCAGTGGGCTCCCCAAAACCCAATCGTCTAGACAATTAGAACTCCCTCAAATCTAACCCATATGTAGGGAAGAAATATGGTTTTCCGAACTATCCACCATGTTATCTTTAACACGGGTCTCAACATAAAAAACCCCACCCCACGATGCACCCTTTCCTTTTGCTGTCAGAACCTTTCCTTCCCGCCGTAGCGGGATATTTCTCAGGGAGCCCTCTTCTTCAAAACCGGATGATGCCCACCTCATCTTCGCCATGGCACCCTCTCTCCTTCACATCATACTTTCGTACGGACCGCCGAGGAGGAGTCATCCCGCCAATTGCCCCTCGCTCTGCCCTGATCCCCTCCTCCCGTATTCGTGCTGGTCCACCACCCCATCAAGGGAGACGAGGTGTGCGTCACACGTGACACCCCCCCCCCCCCCGAGCCAAGAAGGTAGACCCGATGTAATATACAGTAGAATGTCATTCATTACATATTCTCGATGACATGTTCATCAAAGAGACGAAAGCCCTAGCTTGTGTAGGGCGGACCTTCTTGGCTCTTTAGTAACACAAATCCTTTTTACCCCCGCAAAAAGAAAGAGACGAAAGCCACTGTGCTGTTGTGCCTTGACCACCAATTCCTCACCTTCCGATCCTCGCCCGTTACCGCCATTGGCTAGTACACCAGGAGTAAAAATGAAGAAGATAACCATGTAACTCAACAATTCAGAGACACTACCTATAGGTGAGGTGGTCGCTCCTCCATCATATTATTTTCGGGTTCCCACGTTCTCAGAGCAAACAATAACGCTTAACTTCATAAATGAAAGCGATAAACATGACTCCTGCAGCGTCTCCAATCTCTCAAGCCCACACAAGTCATGAATTGTGCCAATGACACCGACCATGCAAATTTAAACTCTTTTGGTTTAATAATCAAACCAAATAGAGTTTATAGTGCAAGATCTAACAATTAAAATAATTGAATTTTATGCATAAATAGTACTGCAAGTCCTTGCAACTATGAACTGACCACTTTTGCTACTTCAGTCAACAGAGAACATCAAACATTATTACACATTTCTGGCCTCAGTAACAGACACCAAAAACATTAGATATGTTCATATCAAGGAACTCAGCCATGTACTTGACACATTAAATCGAAATGACCACAGAGAGTAAACGATTAAACACAGTTTACACCAAGTTAAGATTATACGATGAGCACACACTTCTTTGGAAAGCTTCATTAGCCAGCATAGTTGCTCCCATTCAGCTTTTGATAGCTAGTAGTGTGCACGTGAGCAAAAAAAATGAAAGTATTAAACAATTACAAAGGCAGCAGATTGTACGTATAGAAATGTGAATGTCCAAATTTTAAAGACAAAATACTAATTAGTTGTTCCAATCAAAGATTAAAGAATATCAATATAACCACAAAAAAGTAGGATAGAAAATCTACGTTCACTACACATCAATGCAACGATATAAACATTACCCTCTTCTTGGTACTAAATGCTAACTCACCGTAGTACATGGATATATTTCTCCCTAGGTGACCCGACAAAACAACAAAGTAGTGCTATCAAAATCACCACCAAAGGAACCTAAGATAAAATAATTATAGTATAAAAACAATAGTTTCTACTAGTGGAAAACAATAAAATCTAAATAGACGATGGATGCGAAACAACATCAAAATAGGTAATGTGATACTCACACTCGGATGATGTGGTCCAGGGTTAAAATTGTCCAGAAGAAAATTTGAAGGATCTAATGGAATTCTTCCTTTTGTAAGACTCGGGTCTGTTGCTTTTGTAAAAGAATGACGACTCCATACAAATGTTATTCCTTCTAAACTGGTGCTTCTCAGCAAACTATTGATTATTCCATGCAATTCATGAAAAAAATTAATCATCTATACCACTGATTGCCTTTACATAAATAGTATGTATCACTCCTCTTTGACCGCCTTTAGTCGCTTATTCACCTAAGTTGCAATACATAATCCTCCTATTTTGCATATATATAATGGGAAGAAGTGATAAAATGTAGAAGAATGCAATATTTTGAAGTCAAAATGCTCTTGGCACTTCATTCCAAAGACGATAACATGTTTGATAGAATAGTCTCCTTCGCACCGCGCATGCTCGGAACTAATATATATTAAAATAGATGCATGGTATTTATAATGGGCATTGATAAAATATTACTACCTAGTCATGTTTATATATAGTAAAATGGCAGCCCAATAACTCAGTCATATGCAATACATTCGTACTTACAGAAATTTCATGATTCCCATCAAGAAAAAGAAAGAAAAATTAAATCCTTGCCATTTTTATCGATTGTAATAATTCTGAATTTTAGCCCCTTATAAATCAACCACAAAAATGGCGTCCAATTTACCAAGCTGCAGGCCCATGAGGACACCATGGCGCCGCCCATGTTCCATGAGAGTATAGCGCCACCACATTGTGTCGCCTGCATTCCCTAAGAGCACAGCTCCACCATATTGGGCTGCCCTTGCCGGCGCATGGCCTCGCTCCTCCACTACCATGGTGATGTCCCAATGAATGGCTGCATCTCCATGCCCTTCATCATCTACAGTTTCTCTAGAAAATAGAGCAACGTGCTGAATCTATCCTGCACCACAGCCCCGCTTGCGTCGTCATGCTCACATGCCTTGCTATTTAAGGCGACAAATGATTACTCACTTCAAGAATAACATGGCGACCAAATAAAGCATTATTAGCAAATATATGTTATTTCTACCAATCTTGCAATCATGTTCTATATGGCAAGACCCCATTATGAGATTATTGGTGCCGATAAGCTACAAAAAATGCTTGCTCATAAAAAGGGAAAAGTGAGCCCATCAAATATATTTAAGTGACACGGAAGTACAGTTACAAGATTTAGAGGAGCCATGAATAGCGGTACCCTCCGATCTTGTTGTTGTTACCAATGTATCTGTAGAAAGCATTAATCCTCCTGGCCCAAGGGGAGAAAAATCCATTAACATTCTGCACAAAGTATAAGATCTCAAGATGCCACATGAAATGCTCATCATTGAAATGTAAATGTCCACGTGTTAGCTGAAAAGAGAAGATTGTCAAAACCATAAACATAGAAGTAGTTTTCTTGAATAAGGAAAGCTAAGAAAACATTACACTCTGTCACATCGGTACACCAAAGTCAAGTTGATGCAAAATGTTATATTTATGATATTGGCACTTAACACAAACAACATGATAGTTCCCAATTACGGTGTTTTCCTCAATGATTATTCCTCCACGGAAATCTGGACCAAGAATAGCACCACTGCCAGAAACCAAATTCCAAAGTATGAATTGGGGTAACTGTATGTTAGTGGCATCTCATATTTTCACATATCTTGCAATTTGCTACATGGACTATCCTAGAACTTCGTAAATTTCAGATTGAGTGCTGCTGCTATGGCTTAACTGTTGACAAAAATATTACGTGCTTCATATGGGGGGAAATTCTCTTTCTAAACTAATAAACCTCTGATCAAGAACCTAAAAAGAGTTGTGAAGTGTTTCTGAATCCGTACCAAAAACATATATTACCAGTAGTACTGCTGACCTTGGAGCTGCATCCATCATCATCTTGTGTTATTCAAGTTATGTCCACAACAACCTGATCAATCGCAGAGTTTTAGGTTTCTTTTTGTGAAATATACCGCACCTGAACGAAATTGGCGAAATTCGGTTTTTCAGACTTTTTCCAAATAATTCCGGACGAAAAGCTTGATTCAAAATTTGAATTCTTGAACAAAAATGAGCGAATTTTGAACAAAAAATGACCGAAACTGTCCCCAAAAATCGAAATCCCACATCAACAAGAATAAAGCAGAACATAGTTGTACAAAAATGTTCCATTGATTGAATATACACACATGTGTTCCTGCTGCACCATCAGAACCTCGCGCTGCCCAGGTAGGTGCTCCTGCTGCATCATCCGATTCAGTTCCGGCCGCCCGGACGAGCGCGCCCGCGGCCCAGCCACCAGCGCGCGGGGCTGATGCTAGGATGGCTGATGATGGGGCCATTTGGTGCTGCCCAAACAGTACCAGCAGATCAATATGTGGCCTGTGGTCATACGCCGCAGTGGGGCCTGCGGGAATCTGCACATCACAAAAGAAGACACAACGGACAAACCATGAGTTAGCAGCCGAGCCATTGCTTGCCTTATGGTCGATGCGGACGATGCCCACACACGAAAGAAGATCAGATTGAGCACGATTAGCCGCAGACCCAACGGGAAGAAGGCAGAAGGAAAGATGACGGGAGGAAGGCGTCGTGGTTGCCGTCGTTAGGGCCTCCACTACAGGGAGAGATGCAGGAGCGAGCGGCGAACAAAGGGAAGAAGAAGAGCGCATTGAGGACATCATCGAGAGCCCGCTCCGCTGTGGCTACGGCGCTTATTTTCTCAACCCGCCGCTATCCCTAATGTGATATGGCAATGACCTGCGTGGTTCCTGTAACGGTGGAGGCGGAGGAGGAAAGCATCGGGATGAGGAGCTTCATATCAGAGAGAGATTAGGGGCTACGGAAGGAAGGAGAGAAAACCGCATTGACAGGTATTTATCACGGTGGAATTGATTATGTTGATTCGAGATCGCTAGCTGTAACGCGTGAAAGTAGAGAGGGCGACGAACGAAACGACGTACCACGCGTTACCATGACGACCGCAGACTGAGTAGAGATTAGGAAAGGCAACAATTGATGCGTTAGGAAAGTCAAGATTTTGAATTGATTTTCATGAAAATAAAGTTTTATTGTTTGGCAACGTGATATCAGTTGTGACGTGCCTAGTTAGGAAAGTTAGGATTTTGAATTTATTTTCATGAAAATAAAGTTTTATTGTTTGACAACGTGATATCAGTACCGGCCTGTTTGTGACGTGTCTGGTTAGGAAAGTTTGCAAATGTTAAGAAAGTTTTTATTGGGAGGGTGAAAAAATGAACGTGAGGATATGAAGATGGAAGGTGAGACGAAAATAAACCAGACGAAAATAAATCATGGATGCTATTCACCAACTGGGACATTAGGAGTAGAGATTTTCAGAAAATCTGTTATTTGTTTCTAGAAAATCCGTTATTTGTTTCCTAAAAATAAATTGCATTAATTAGAGAGATCGGTTGATTTGGATAAGTTAGAAAAATTTAGTCCGTAATTTTTTCTGTGTTAGGAAAGTGTTGCTTTGGTAAAAAAAGAGCGGAAAGAAAAATAAACCGGTGTGGAGTGGTGGTGGGAGTGGGGACAAAAAAACTAGCGAAAAAAAACCGTGAAGACTATTCACCAACTCAGACATTAGGAGTAGAGATAATAGCTTCAAAAATAAGCAAAACACGACACAGTTCGGTTTTGCAAAGTTATGCAGCCAAACCATACAAGGTATTGAGAAAATACTCAAAAGCTGACAAAAAAATACACGACAAAACAAGTCAAAAAACCCTAAGAAAATCCTCAAAAGCTGACCAAAAAATACACAACAAAACAAATCAAAAAACGCTAAAGCACACAAATGTGCTAAACGCCTCCAGCGAACTGTCAAGAAGAAGCATAGTAGACATTGTCTGTCATGCTCGATGAATTATCACACTTATCCACAACGGCCCCATAAGGATCACAACACGAAGAGACACCGTCGCCGAACTACATGAAGTGGGCAAAGGTTTTCAACTTGAGTGTCGGAGGGTAGGGAGAGGGTCAAGGTGCTGCCCCAAGAGGATCATGACACCCACATGTGTCGTCGTTGCCGCCGCCGAGGCGTAAAGCTTTTCCTCGACCACAATCGGAGAACATATCGCAAACTCAGCCCAACGAAGACCCCACACCAGTGCACCAAGGAAACCGGATATCAGAGCGTGGCCGCCACTGCCGGCTAGAACCTTGCTAGGATCACCGGCCATCCCACATGGCCGAAGCATACCGCCAACACCCGCTACGGTGTCGCTTGCCAGAGAGCCAGCCCGTGTAGCCTCACCATCCATGGCTGCCACCCCGGCATCCAAGAGAGACGCTCAACCGCCGCCAGGGCACCAGGCCATCGAAGCACATGCATAGACTTGGACAACGTATGGGTGGAATCGCAGTAGCCACAACCAGGATCAACCAACACCTAAGCTGGCCCACGTACAAAGGAACCCGAACATGGCGCCAGACCCTGGCTGGGTCCAGCCCCATCTCTGCCGTGGGCGCAGATCATTTGGGCCAGCCAACATCATCGTTGGGTAGCCCTGGAAGACGGGATGCTGGAGTAGTGGACCTCCATGGGCCAGATCCGGTCTAGCCCTCGGAGCCAGCCACAACCTAACCATAGATCTACCTTATACGTCCATTTTGCATCATGCTTTTATATCGATATTTATTGCATTATGGGCTATTATTACACATTATGTCACAATACTTATGCCTATTCTCTCTTATTTTACAATGTTCACATAAGGAGGGAGAATACCGGCAGCTGGAATTCTGGGCTGGAAGAGGAGCAAATATTAGAGACCTATTCTGCACATCTCCAAAAGTCCTCAAACTCCATGAAAGTTGTTTTTGGAAATAATAAAAAATACTGAGCGGAAGAAATACAAGAGGGGGCCCACACCCTGGCCACGAGGGTGGGGGGCGCGCCCTACCCCCTGGGCGCGCCCCCTGCCTCGTAGCCCCCCTGTTGGCCCTCCGGTGCCCATCTTCTGCTATATGAAGTCTTTCGTTCGAAGAAAAATCATAAGCAAGATTTCGGGACGAGACTCCGCCGCCACGAGGCGGAACCTTGGCGGAACCAATCTAGGGCTCCGGCGGAGCTGTTCTGCCAGGGAAACTTCCCTCCGGGAGGGGGAAATCATCGCCATCATCATCACCAACGCTCCTCTCATCGGGAGAGGGCCAATCTCCATCAACATCTTCACCAGCTCCATCTCCTCTCAAACCCTAGTTCATCTCTTGTATCCAATTCTTGTCTCTAAGTCTGGGATTGCTACCTGTAGGTTGCTAGTAGTGTTGATTACTCCTTGTAGTTGATGCTAGTTGGTTTATTTGGTGGAAGATCATATGTTCAGATCCTTTATGCATATTAATACCCCTATGATTATGAACATGAATATGCTTTGTGAGTAGTTACGTTTGTTCCTGAGGACATGGGAGAAGTCTTGCTATTAGTAGTCATGTGAATTTGGTATTCGTTCGATATTTTGATGAGATGTATGTTGTCTCTCCTCTAGTGGTGTTATGTGAACGTCGACTACATGACACTTCACCATTGTTTGGGCCTAGAGGAAGGCATTGGGAAGTAATAAGTAGATGATGGGTTGCTAGAGTGACAGAAGCTTAAACCCTAGTTTATGCGTTGCTTCGTAAGGGGCTGATTTGGATCCATATGTTTCATGCTATGGTTAGGTTTACCTTAATACTTCTTTTGTAGTTGCGGATGGTTGCAATAGGGGTTAATCATAAGTGGGATGCTTGTTCAAGTAAGAACAGCACCCAAGCACCGGTCCACCCACATATCAAATTATCAAAGTACCGAACGCGAACCATATGAACATGATGAAAACTAGCTTGACGATAATTCCCATGTGTCCCCGGGAGCGCTTTTCTCTATAAAAGAGTTTTTCCAGGCTTGTCCTTTGCTACAAAAAGGATTGGGCCACCTTGCTGCACTTTATTTACTTTTGTTAATTGTTGTTTGTTACAAATTATCTTATCACAAAACTATCTGTTACCTGTAATTTCAGTGCTTGCACAGAATACCTTGCTGAAAACCGCTTATCATTTTCTTCTGCTCCTTGTTGGGTTCGACACTCTTAATTATCGAAAGGACTATGATAGATCCCCTATACTTGTGGGTCATCAAGACTCTTTTCTGGCGCCGTTGCCGGGGAGTGAAGCGCCTTTGGTAGGTGGAATTTGGTAAGGACAAATTTATATAGTTGCTAAAATTTACTGTCACTTGTTACTATGGAAAGTAATCCTCTGAGGGGCTTGTTCGGGGTATCTTCACCCCGACCAGTAGAGCAAAGAGTTGCTCCTCAACCTACTGAAAATGAAAATGTCTACTTTGAAATTCCTTCGGGTATGGTAGAAAAACTGTTAGCTAATCCTTTTATAGGAGATGGAACATTACATCCTGATGAACACCTAATATATGTGGATGAAGTTTGTGGATTATTTAAGCTTGCAGGTATGCCCGATGATGTTATCAAGAAGAAGGTCTTCCCTTTATCTTTGAAGGGAGATGCATTGACATGGTATAGGTTATGTGATGATATGGGATCATGGAACTACAAACGACTGAAATTGGAATTTCATCAGAAGTTTTATCCTATGCATCTTGTTCATTGTGATCGCAATTATATATATAATTTTTGTCCTCGCGAAGGAGAAAGAATCGCTCAAGCTTGGGGCAGGCTTAAATCAATGTTATATTCATGCCCCAATCATGAGCTCTCAAGAGAAATGATTATTCAAAATTTTTATGCTCGGCTTTCTGATAACAATCGCACCATGCTCGATACTTCTTGTGCTGGCTCTTTTATGATGAAGACTATTGAATTCAAATGGGATTTATTGGAAAGAATTAAACGCAACTCTGAAGATTGGGACCTCGACGAAGGTAAGGAGTCAGGTATGACACCTAAGTTTGATTGTGTTAAATCTTTTATGGATATCGATGTTTTCCGTAAATTTAGCACTAAATATGGACTTGACTCTGAGATAGTAGCTTCTTTCTATGAATCTTTTGCTTCTCATGTTGATCTCCCTAAGGAGAAGTGGTTTAAATATCATCCTCCCATAG
Organism: Triticum aestivum; assembly: GCF_018294505.1. Classification (NCBI taxonomy): domain Eukaryota; kingdom Viridiplantae; phylum Streptophyta; class Magnoliopsida; order Poales; family Poaceae; genus Triticum; species Triticum aestivum. Next base: position 480,161,286 of record NC_057814.1, on the reverse strand, counting down.
AAGTAAAAGTAGTTGAACCTATTAAAGTTGAAGAAAAGACTATCACTTATAATGATCCTATCGTTCCTACTGCTCATGTTGAGAAACCACCTTTCCCTGTTAGAATAAAGGATCATGCTAAAGCTTCAACTGTGGTTCGTAAAAGCACTATTAGAACTTATACACCTCGTGAGCAAGTTAAAGTTGAACCCAATATTTCTATTGTTAAAGATCTCTTGGCTGATAATATTGATGGGCATGTTATTTGTTTCTGTGATGAAACTGCTAGAATTGCTAAACCTTGTGCTAAAGATAAACATAGACCTGTGATAGGCATGCCTGTTATCTCTGTTAAAATAGGAGATCATTATTATCATGGCTTATGTGATATGGGTGCTAGTGCTAGTGCAATACCTATTGACTTATGCATGATATTGCACCTGCTGAGTTAGAAGATATTGATGTCACTATTAAGCTTGCCAATAGAGATACTATATCACCAATTGGAATTGTTAGAGATGTCGAAGTCCTGTGTGGGAAAACTAAGTATCCTGCTGATTTTCTTGTTCTCGGTTCCCCACAAGATAGCTTTTGTCCCATTATATTTGGTAGACCCTTCTTGAACACTGTTAACGCTAAGATAGACTGCGAAAAGGATGTTGTTACTATTGGTTTAGGTGATATGTCTCATGAGTTCAACTTTTCTAAATTTCGTAGACAACATCGTGAAGAGGAATTGCCTAGTAAAGATGAAATTATTGGTCTTGCTTCTATTGCCATACCTCCTAGTGATCCTTTAGAACAATATTTGCTAGACCATGAAAATGATATGTTTATGAAAGAAAGAAGGGAAATAGATGAAGTGTTCTTTAAACAGGGACCTATTCTGAAACACAACTTGCCTGTTGAAATCTTAGGGGATTCTCCTCTACCCATGGATGATCCCGTGTTTGAGCTTAAACCTTTGCCTGATACTCTTAAATATGCTTATCTTGATGAAAAGAAGATATATCCTGTTATTATTAGTGCTAACCTTTCAGAGAAGGAGGAAGAAAAATTATTGAAAACTCTGAAGAAGCACCGTGCTGCTATTGGATATACTCTTGATGATCTTAAGGGCATTAGTCCCACTCTATGCCAACACAAAATAAATTTGGAGAAAGATGCCAAACCAGTTATTGATCATCAACGACGGCTGAATCCTAAGATGAAAGAAGTGGTAAGAAAGGAAATACTAAAGCTCCTTGAGGCAGGTATAATTTATCCCGTTGCTGATAGTCAGTGGGTAAGTCATGTCCATTGTGTCCCCAAGAAGGGAGGTATTACTGTCGTCCCTAATGATAAAGATGAATTGATTCCGCAAAGAATTATTACAGGTTATAGGATGGTAATTGATTTCCGTAAATTAAATAAGGCTTCTAAAAAGGATCATTACCCCTTACCTTTTATTGATCAAATGCTAGAAAGATTACCCAAACATACACATTTTTGCTTTCTAGATGGTTATTCTGGTTTCTCTCAAATACCTGTGTCAGCTGATGATCAAGCTAAGACCACTTTTACTTGCCCTTTCGGTACTTTCGCTTATAGACGTATGCCTTTTGGTCTATGTAATGCACCAGCTACCTTTCAAAGATGCATGATGGCTATATTCTCTGACTTTTGTGAAAAGATTTGTGAGGTTTTCATGGACGATTTCTCCGTTTATGGATCCTCTTTTGATGATTGCTTGAGCAACCTTGATCGAGTTTTGCAGAGATGTGAGGAAACTAATCTTGTCTTGAATTGGGAGAAGTGCCACTTTATGGTTAATGAAGGTATTGTTTTGGGGCATAAAATTTCTGAAAGATGTATTGAAGTTGATAAAGCTAAAGTTGATGCTATTGAAAGGATGCCATGTCCCAAGGACATCAAAGGTATAAGAAGTTTCCTTGGTCATGCCGGGTTTTATAGGAGGTTCATTAAGGACTTCTCAAAAATTTCTCGGCCTCTGACTAATTTATTACAAAAAGATATACCATTTGTCTTCGATGATGATTGTGTAGAAGCATTCAAAATACTTAAGAAAGCATTGATTTCAGCACATATCGTTCAGCCACCTGATTGGAATTTACCCTTTGAAATCATGTGTGATGCAAGTGATTATGTTGTAGGTGCTGTTCTAGGGCAAAGAGTTGATAAGAAATTAAATGTTATTCAATATGCTAGTAAAACTCTAGACAATGCCCAGAGAAATTATGCTACTACTAAAAAAGAATTCTTAGCAGTTGTATTTGCATGTGATAGGTTTAGACCTTACATTGTTGATTCTAGAGTAACTATTCACACGGATCACGCTGCTATTAAATATCTTATGGAAAAGAAAGATGCTAAACCTAGACTTATTAGATGGGTTCTCTTGTTACAAGAATTTGATTTACATATTATTGATAGAAAGGGAGCTGAGAACCCCGTTGCAGACAACTTGTCTAGGTTAGAGAATGTTCTTGATGACCCACTACCTATTGATGATAGCTTTCCTGATGAACAATTAAATATCATAAATGCTTCTCATACTCCTCCATGGTATGCTGATTATGCTAATTACATTGTTGCTAAATTTATACCACCTAGTTTCACTTACCAGCAAAAGAAAAAGTTCTTCTATGATTTGAGACATTACTTTTGGGATGACCCACATCTTTATAAAGAAGGAGTAGATGGTGTTATTACACGTTGTGTACCTGAGCATGAACAGGAACAGTGAAGGAAATATGCCCTAGAGGCAATAATAAAGTATTATATATTTCCTTATATCATGATAAATGTTTATTATTCATGCTAGAATTGTATTAAACGGAAACATAATTAATACATGTGTGAATACATAGACAAACAGAGTGTCACTACTATGCCTCTACTTGACTAGCTCGTTAATCAAAGATGGTTATGTTTCCTAGCCATAGACATAAGTTGTCATTTGATTAACGAGATCACCTCATTAGGAGAATGACGTGATTGACTTGACCCATTCCGTTAGCTTAGCACTCGATCGTTTAGTATGTTGCTATTGCTTTCTTCATGACTTATACATGTTCCTATGACTATGAGATTATGCAACTCCCGTTTACCGGAGAAACACTTTGTGTGCTACCAAATGTCACAACGTAAATGGGTGATTATAAAGGTGCTCTACAGGTGTCTCCAAAGATACTTGTTGGGTTGGCGTATTTCGAGATTAGGATTTGTCACTCCAATTGTCGGAGAGGTATCTCTGGGCCCACTCGGTAATGCACATCACTATAAGCCTTGCAAGCATTGTGACTAATGAGTTAGTTGCGAGATGATGTGTTACGGAACGAGTAAAGAGACTTGCCGGTAACGAGATTGAACTAGGTATCGAGATACCGACGATCAAATCTCGGGTAAGTAACATACCGGTGACAAAGGGAACAACGTATGTTGTTATGCGGTCTGACCGATAAAGATCTTCGTAGAATATGTGGGAGCCAATATGGGCATCCAGGTCCCGCTATTGGTTATTGACCGGAGACGTGTCTCGGTCATGTCTACATAGTTCTCGAACCCGTAGGGTCCGCACGCTTAACGTTACGATGACAGTTTTATTGAGTTTTGATGTACCAAAGGAGTTCGGAGTCCCGAATGAGATCGGGGATATGACGAGGAGTCTCGAAATGGTCGAGACATAAAGATCGATATATTGGACGACTATATTCGGACTTCGGAAAGGTTCCGAGTGATTCGGGTATTTTTCGGAGTACCGGAGAGTTACGGGAATTCGTATTGGGCCTTAATGGGCCATACGGGAAAGGAGAGAAAGGCCTCAAGAGGTGGCCGCACCCCTCCCCATGGTCTGGTCCGAATTGGACTAGGGAAGGGGGGCGCACCCTTCCTTCTTTCTCCTTCCCCCTTCCCTTTTCCTACTCCAACAAGGAAAGGAGGAGTCCTACTCCCGGTGGGAGTAGGACTCCCCCCTTGGCGCGCCCTCCTCCTAGGCCGGCCGCCTTCCCCCTTGCTCCTTTATATACAGGGGCAGGGGGCACCCCATAGACACAACAATTGATCCTTGAGATCTCTTAGCCGTGTGCGGTGCCCCCCTCCACCATATTGCACCTCGATAATACCGTTGCGGAGCTTAGGCGAAGCCCTGCGTCGGTGGAACATCATCATCGTCACCACGCCGTCGTGCTGACGAAACTCTCCCTCAACACTCGGCTGGATCGGAGTTCGAGGGACGTCATCGAGCTGAACGTGTGTAGAACTCGGAGGTGCCGTACGTTCGGTACTTGATCGGTCGGATCGTGAAGACGTACGACTACATCAACCGCGTTGTGATAACGCTTCCGCTGTCGGTCTACGAGGGTACGTGGACAACACTCTCCCCTCTCGTTGCTATGCATCACCATGATCTTGCGTGTGCGTAGGAATTTTTTTGAAATTACTACGTTCCCCAACAGTGGCATCCGAGCCTGGTTTTATGCGTTGATGTTATGCACGAGTAGAACACAAGTGAGTTGTGGGCGATATAAGTCATACTGCTTACCAGCATGTCATACTTTGGTTCAGCGGTATTGTGAGATGAAGCGGCCCGGACCGACATTACGCGTACGCTTACGCGAGACTGGTTTCACCGTTGCGAGCACTCGTTGCTTAAAGGTGACCGGCGGGTGTCTGTCTCTCTCACTTTAGTTGAACCGAGTGTGGCTACGCCCGGTCCTTGCGAAGGTTAAAACATCACCAACTTGACAAACTATCGTTGTGGTTTTGATGCGTAGGTAAGAACGGTTCTTGCTAAGCCCGTAGCAGCCACGTAAAATATGCAACAACAAAGTAGAGGACGTCTAACTTGTTTTTGCAGGGCATGTTGTGATGTGATATGGTCAAGACATGATGTGATATAATGTGTTGTATGAGATGATCATGTTTTGTAACCGAGTTATCGGCAACTGGCAGGAGCCATATGGTTGTCGCTTTATTGTATGAGATGCAATCGCCATGTAATAGTTTTACTTTATCACTAAGCGGTAGCGATAGTCGTAAAAGCAATAAGTTGGCGAGACGACAACGATGCTACGATGGAGATCAAGGTGTCGCGCCGGTGACGATGGTGATCATGACTGTGCTTCGGAGATGGAGATCACAAGCACGGTGCTTCGGAGATGGAGATCACAAGCACAAGATGATGATGGCCATATCATATCACTTATATTGATTGCATGAGATGTTAATCCTTTATGCATCTTATCTTGCTTTGTTTGACGGTAGCATTATAAGATGATCCTTCAGTAAATTATCAAAGTATAGGTGTTCTCCCCGAGTATGCACCATTGCGAAAGTTCTTCGTGCTGAGACACCACGTGATGATCGGGTGTGATAGGATCTACGTTCAAATACAACGGGTGCAAAACAGTTGCACACACGGAATACTCAGGTTAAACTTGACGAGCCTAGCATATAACAGATATGGCCTCGGAACACGGAGACCGAAAGGTCGAGCGTGAATCATATAGTAGATATGATCAACATAGTGATGTTCACCATTGAAACTACTCCATCTCACGTGATGATCGGACATGGTTTAGTTGATATGGATCACTTGATCACTTAGAGGATTAGAGGGATGTCTATCTAAGTGGGAGTTCTTAAGTAATGTGATTAATTGAACTTAAATTTATCATGAACTTAGTCCTGATAGTATTTTGCAAATTATGTTGTAGATCAATAGCTCGCATTGTTGCTTCCCTGTGTTTATTTTTGATATGTTCCTAGAGAAAAATTATGTTGAAAGATGTTAGTAGCAAAGATGCGGATTGGATCCGTGATCTGAGGATTATCCTCATTGCTGCACAGAAAAATTATGTCCTTGATGCACCGCTAGGTGACAGACCAATTGCAGGAGTAGATGCAGATGTTATGAACGTTTGGCTAGCTCAATATGATGACTACTTGATAGTTTAGTGCACCATGCTTAACGGCTTAGAATCGGGACTTCAAAGACGTTTTGAACGTCATGGACCATATGAGATGTTCCAGGAGTTGAAGTTAATATTTCAAGCAAATACCCGAGTTGAGAGATATGAAATCTCCAACAAGTTCTATAGCAAAAAGATGGAGGAGAATCGCTCAACTAGTGAGCATGTGCTCAGATTGTCTGGGTACTACAATCGCTTGAATCAAGTGGGAGTTTATCTTCCAAATAAAATAGTGATTGACAGAATTCTCTAGTCACCATCACCAAGTTAGTAGAACATCGTGATGAACTATGGTATGCAAGGGATGACGAAAGTAATTCCCGAGCTCTTCGTGATGCTGAAATCGACGAAGCTAGAAATCAAGAAAAACATCAAGTGTTGATGGTTGACGAGACCACTTCAAGTGTTGATGGTTGACGAGACTACTAGTTTCAAGAAAAGGGCAAAGGGAAGAAGGGGAACTTCAAAAAGAACGGCAAGCAAGTTGCTGCTCAAGTGAAGAAGCATAAGTCTGGTCCTAAGCCTGAGACTAAGTGCTTCTACTGCAAAGGGACTGGTCACTGGAAGCGGAACTACCCCAACTATTTGGTGGATAAGAAGGATGGCAAAGTGAACAAAGGTATATTTGATATACAGATTATTGATGTGTACTTTACTTGTGTTTATAGAAACCCCTCGGTAATTGATACTGGTTCAGTTGCTAAGAGTAGTAACTCGAAACGGGAGTTGCAGAATAAACAGAGACTAGTAAAAGTGAACAAAGGTATATTTGATATACAGATTATTGATGTGTACTTTATTAGTGTTTATAGCAACCCCTCAGTAATTGATACTGGTTCAGTTGCTAAAGATTAGTAACTCGAAAACGGGAGTTGCAGAATAAACAGAGACTAGTAAAAGGCGAGGTGGCGATGTGTGTTGGAAGTAGTTCCAAGATTGATATGATCATCATCGCACACTCCCTGTACTTTGGGGATTAGTGTTGAAACTAAATAAGTGTTATTTGGTGTTTGCGTTGAGCATGAATATGATTTGAACATGTTTATTGCAATACGGTTATTCATTTAAGTTAGAGAACAATTGTTGTTCTGTTTACATGAATAAAACCTTTATGGTCATACACACCAACGAAAAATGGTTTGTTGGATCTCGATCGTAGTGATACACATATTCATAATATTGAAGCCAAAAGATGCAAAGTTAATAATGATAGTGCAACTTATTTGTGGTACTGCCGTTTAGGTCATATTGGTGTAAAGCGCATGAAGAAACTCCATACTGATGGGATTTTGGAATCACTTGATTATGAATCACTTGATACTTGCGAACCGTGCCTCATGCGCAAGATGACTGAAACGCCATTCTCCGGAACTATGGAGAGAGCAACAGATTTGTTGGAAATCATACATACAGATGTATGTTGTCCGATGAATATTGAGGCTCGTAGCAGGTATCATTATTTTCTGACCTTCACAGATGATTTGAGCAGATATGGGTATATCTACTTGATGAAACACAAAGTCTGAAACATTTGAAAAGTTCAAAGAATTTCAGAGTGAAGTGGAGAATCATCGTAACAAGAAAATAAAAGTTTCTACGATATGATCGCAGAGGTAAAATATTTGAGTTACGAGTTTGGCCTTCAGTTAAAACAATGTGAAATAGTTTCACTACTCACGCCACCTGGAACACCACAGTGTAATGGTGTGTCCGAACGTCATAACCGTACTTTATTGGATATAGTGCAATCTATGATGTCTCTTACCAATTTACCACTATCGTTTTGGGGTTATGCATTAGAGACAGCTACATTCACGTTAAATAGGGCACCATCAAAATCCGTTGAGACGACGCCTTATGAACTGTGGTTTGGCAAGAAACCAAAGTTGTCATTTCTTAAAGTTTGGGGTTGCGATGCTTATGTGAAAAAGTTTCATCCTGATAAGCTCAAACCCAAATCGGAGAAATGTGTCTTCATAGGATACCCAAAGGAGACAGTTGGGTACACCTTCTATCACAGATCCGAAGGCAAGACATTCGTTGCTTAGTATGGATCCTTTCTAGAGAAGGAGTTTCTCTCGAAAGAAGTGAGTGGGAGGAAAGTAGAACTTGATGAGGTAACTGTACCTGCTCCCTTATTGGAAAGTAGTTCATCACAGATATCTGTTCCTGTGACTCCTACACCAATTAGTGAGGAAGTTAATGATGATGATCACGTAACTTCAGATCAAGTTACTACCAAAACTCGTAGGTAAACCAGAGTGAGATCCACACCAGAGTGGTACGGTAATCCTGTTCTGGAGGTCATGTTATTTGACCATGACGAACCTACGAACTATGAAGAAGCGATGGTGAGCCCAGATTCCGCAAAATGGCTTGAGGCCATGAAATCTGAGATGAGATCCATGTATGAGAACAAAGTATGGACTTTGATTGACTTGCCCAATGGTCGGCGAGCCATTGAGATTAAATGGATCTTCAAGAGGAAGACGGACGCTGATAGTAGTGTTACTATCTACAAAGCTAGAATTGTCGCAAAAAGGTTTTCGACAAGTTCAAGATGTTGACTACGATGAGAGTTTCTCACTCGTATCTATGCTTAAGTCTGTCCGAATCATGTTAGCAATTGCCGCATTTTATGAAATCTGGCAAAGGGATAAACAAAACTGCATTCCTTAATGGATTTGTTAAAGAAGAGTTGTATATGATGCAACCAGAAGGTTTTGTCAATCCTAAAAGTGCTAACAAAATATGCAAGCTCCAGCGATCCATCTATGGACTGGTGCAAGCATCTCAGAGTTGGAATGTACGCTTTGATAAGTTGATCAAAGGATATAGTTTTATACAGACTTGCGATGAAGCCTGTATTTACAAGAAAGTGAGTGGGAGCACTACAGCATTTCTGATAAGTATATGTGAATGACATATTGTTGATCGAAAATAATGTAGAATTATTCTGCAAAGCATAAAGGAATGTTTGAAAGGAGTTTTTCAAAGAAAGACCTCGGTGAAGCTGCTTACATATTGAGCATCAAGATCTATAGAGATAGATGAAGACGCTTGATAAGTTTTTCAATGAGTACATACCTTAACAAGATTTTGAAGTAGTTCAAAATAGAACAGTCAAAGAAAGAGTTCTTGCCTGTGTTACAAGGTGTGAAATTGAGTAAGACTCAAAGCCCGACCACGGCAGAAGATAGAAAGAGAGTGAAAGTCATTCCCTATGCCTTGGCCATAGGTTCTATAAAGTATGCCATGCTGTGTACCAGATCTATTGTATACCCTACACTGATTTTGGCAAGGGAGTACAATAGTAGATCACTTGACAACGGTCAAAATTATCCTTGGTGGAATAAGGATATATTTCTCGATTATGGAAGTGACAAAAAGGTTCGTCGTAAAGGGTTACGTCGATACAAGTTTTGACACTAAATCTAGATGACTCTAAGTCTCGTTCTAGATACATATTGAAAGTGGAAGCAATTAGCTAGAGTAGCGCCGTGCAGAGCATTGTAGACATAGAAATTTGCAAAATACTTACGGATATGAATGTGGCAGACCCGTTGACTAAAATTATCTCACAATCAAAACATGATCACACCTTAGTACTCTTTGGGTGTTAATCGCATAGCTATGTGAACTAGATTATTGACTCTAGTAAACCCTTTGAGTGTTGGTCACATAGAGATGTGAACTATGGGCGTTAATCACATGGTGATGTGAATTATTGATGTTAAATCACATGGCGATGTGAACTAGATTATTGACTCTAGTGCAAGTGGGAGACTGAAGGAAATATGTCCTAGAGGCAATAATAAAGTATTATATATTTCCTTATATCATGATAAATGTTTATTATTCATGCTAGAATTTTATTAACCGGAAACATAATACATGTGTGAATACATAGACAAACAGAGTGTCACTAGTATGCCTCTACTTGACTAGCTCGTTAATCAAAGATGGTTATGTTTCCTAGCCATAGACATAAGTTGTCATTTGATTAACGAGATCACCTCATTAGGAGAATGACGTGATTGACTTGACCCATTCCGTTAGCTTAGCACTCGATCGTTTAGTATGTTGCTATTGCTTTCTTCATGACTTATACATGTTCCTATGACTATGAGATTATGCAACTCCCGTTTACCGGAGGAACACTTTGTGTGCTACCAAACGTCACAACGTAAATGGGTGATTATAAAGGTGCTCTACAGGTGTCTCCAAAGGTACTTGTTGGGTTGGCGTATTTCGAGATTAGGATTTGTCACTCCAATTGTCGGAGAGGTATCTCTGGGCCCACTCGGTAATGCACATCACTATAAGCCTTGCAAGCATTGTGACTAATGAGTTAGTTGCGAGATGATGTGTTACGGAACGAGTAAAGAGACTTGCCGGTAACGAGATTGAACTAGGTATCGAGATACCGACGATCAAATCTCGGGTAAGTAACATACCGGTGACAAAGGGAACAGCGTATGTTGTTATGCGGTCTGACCGATAAAGATCTTCGTAGAATATGTGGGAGCCAATATGGGCATCCAGGTCCCGCTATTGGTTATTGACCGGAGACGTGTCTCGGTCATGTCTACATAGTTCTCGAACCCGTAGGGTCCGCACGCTTAACGTTACGATGACAGTTTTATTGAGTTTTGATGTACCGAAGGGGTTCGGAGTCCCGGATGAGATCGGGGATATGACGAGGAGTCTCGAAATGGTCGAGACGTAAAGATCGATATATTGGACGACTATATTCGGACTTCGGAAAGGTTCCGAGTGATTCGGTTATTTTTTGGAGTACCGGAGAGTTACGGGAATTCGTATTGGGCCTTAATGGGCCATACGGGAAAGGAGAGAAAGGCCTCAAAAGGTGGCCGCACCCCTCCCCATGGTCTGGTCCGAATTGGACTAGGGAAGGGGGGCGCACCCTTCCTTCTTTCTCCTTCCCCCTTCCCTTTTCCTACTCCAACAAGGAAAGGAGGAGTCCTACTCCCGGTGGGAGTAGGACTCCCCTCTTGGCGCGCCCTCCTCCTAGGCCGGCCGCCTCCCCCTTGCTCCTTTATATACGGGGCAGGGGGGCACCCCATAGACACAACAATTGATCCTTGAGATCTGTTAGCCGTGTGCGGTGCCCCCTCCACCATATTACACCTCGATAATACCGTTGCGGAGCTTAGGCGAAGCCCTGCGTCGGTGGAACATCATCATCGTCACCACGCCGTCGTGCTGACGAAACTCTCCCTCAACACTCGGCTGGATCGGAGTTCGAGGGACGTCATCGAGCTGAACGTGTGTAGAACTCGGAGGTGCCGTACGTTCGGTACTTGATCGGTCGGATCGTGAAGACGTACGACTACATCAACCGCGTTGTGATAACGCTTCCGCTGTCGGTCTACGAGGGTACGTGGACAACACTCTCCCCTCTCGTTGCTATGCATCACCATGATCTTGCGTGTGCGTAGGAAATATTTTGAAATTACTACGTTCCCCAACAAACAGATTCTACACAAGTGTCACTTCGAGGCTTATGGAGGACACCACGCTGGAGATAGAACTGCACATAAGGTATTGCAATCCCGTTTTTATTGGCCTACTCTCTTCAAGGATGCCCGTAAGTTTGTCCTATCTTGTGATGAATGTCAAAGAATTGGTAATATTAGTAGACGTCAAGAAATGCCTATGAATTATTCACTTGTTATTTAACATTTTGATGTTTGGGGTTTTGATTATATGGGACAGTTTCCTGCCTCTAATGGATATACACATATTTTGGTTGTTGTTGATTACATTACTAAGTGGGTAGAAGCTATTCAAACTAGTAGTTCTGATCATAACACTTCTATTAAGATGCTTAAAGAAGTTATTTTTTCCGTGGTTTGGAGTCCCTAGATATTTAATGACTGATGGTGGTTCACATTTTATTAATGGTGCTTTCCGTAAAATGCTTGCTAAGTATGATGTTAATCGTAGAATTGCATCTCCTTATTAGCCACAGTCTAGTGGTCAAGTAGAATTGAGTAATAGAGAACTCAAATTAATTTTGCAAAAGACTGTTAACAGATCTAGGAAGAATTGGTCCAAGAAACTTGATGATGCATTATGGGCCTATAGAACTGCATATAAAAATCCTATGGGTATGTCTCCGTATAAAATGGTTTATGGAAAAGCATGTCACTTACCTCTCGAACTAGAACATAAGGCATATTGGGCCATTAAAGAGCTCAATTATGATTTCAAACTTGCCGGTGAGAAGAGGTTATTTGATATTAGCTCACTTGATGAATGGAGAACCCAAGCCTATGAAAATGCCAAATTGTTTAAAGAAAAAGTTAAAAGATGGCATGACTAAAGGATACAAAAGCGTGAGTTTAATGTAGGTGATTATGTATTGCTATACAACTCTCCTTTAAGATTTTTTGCAGGAAAACTTCTCTCTAAATGGGAAGGTCCTTACGTTATCGAAGAGTCTATCGTTCCGGTGCCATAAAAATCAACAACTTCGAAGGCACAAATCCGAAGGTGGTGAAGGGTCAAAGAATCAAAAATTATATCTCAGGTAATCCTATAAATGTTGAAACCAATGTTATTGAAACCTTAACCCCGGAGGAATACATAAGGGTCACTTTCCGGAACGTTTCAGACTCCAAAAAGGAATAGGTATGTGGTACGGTAAGTAAACCGACTCCCAAACAGTTCTAATGGCAATTTTTCTCCGTTTTGGAATATTTAGAAAAATAGAAAAATAAGAAGCAGTCCAGGAAGGACACGAGGGCTCCACGAGGGTGGAGGGCGCGCCCTACCCCCCTGGGCGCGCCCCCTGCCTCGTGAGCACCTCGTGTGCTCTCCGGACTCCGTTTTCTTGCATGATACGTATTTTCTCGGCAAAAATTCATTATATAATCTCCCGAAAGTTTTGACCCCTGTATCACGCAAATATCCTCTGTTTTTTTTCGAGTTGTTTCTGTAGTAGATTTGGAGCAAGATGTCATCTCAGGATTCCGACGGAGAGAGCTATGTCTCATACCTCATTGTCGACCCAAAGACCTATGGGGAGCTATCTCCTTGTGGTCGGACTACGGATGAGGAGGAGGATCCTCATCTGACGAGGATTGATGATTCAAGTTCGGAGGAGGAGGATGTTGTAACACCCCATATGTAACTTGCCATATTTGTAACTCTGACTCTTGCCATTTTCGGCTATGTGCTATGTTATTTCCTCCATGGTCGGGTTTTGTCTTTCGTTTTGTATTTTCTCATGTCATGCATTTCATATCATGTCATCATGTGCATTGCATTTGCATACGTGTTCGTCTCTTGCATCCGAGCATTTTCCCCGTTGTCCGTTTTGCAATCCGGCGCTCCTATCTCCTCCGGCGCACCCCTCTTATTTTCTTTCGTGTGCGGGTGTCAAACTTTCTCAGAATGGACCGAGGCTTGTCAAGTGGCCTTATTACATCACCCGGAGACCACCGGTCAAGTTTCGTTCCATTTGGAGGTCGTTTGGTACTCCAACGGTTAACCGGGCATCCGCAATGTCCATTTGAGTGTCCAGCAAAACCCCCCTCAAAAACTAGCCCAAAACCCACCAAACTCTCTTCCATGCTCTAGGTCGTTCGATCATGATCGTATGGGCGAAAACCGCACCTCATTTGGAGCCTCCTAGCTCCCTCTACCTATAAATATGTGAGCATCCCGAAAAACGAAACGCAGTTCAACCCTAACCCTCGTCCCTCTCCGCCGCCGGACACGTCCGGGCGGAGCCGGACGCGTCTACCTCCGCGCCGCCGCCACGTGTCACGTTTCCGTGCGCCGCCGCCGCCGAGGCCCGCCGGCCCGCCCGCGGCCCTCCCGGCCCACGCCGTCGCCGCGCCCCCGCACGGGTCCCGAGCCGCCCGTCCTCCGCCTCCGCGCCGCCCCGCCGCCGGCCGGCCCCGCCGCGGCTCGCCGCCGCCGACCGCCTCCCCACCGGCGCCGCGCCACCGCCCGCCGGCGACCGGTCGGCTCCGCCCGCCGTCACCCCTCCGGCCTCGCCTCCTTCCCCTCCGGCCTCTCCCTCCTTCCCCGTCGCCGGCCAACGGCCACCGGAGCGCGAGCCCGAGCCCGAGCTCGAGGACTCCTCGATCCAGATCCGGTCAACGGAGGTTGACCCCGAGCCCCTCCTTTTCTTCCAAGTATTTTTCTGTTACAGCATTTGCTCCTGTTCGACAGTGCGTAACTTCTTGCATGTAGCTCCTATTCACGTGTATAATATGTCAAATTGTTCGTCTCGTGATGCTCTTCATTTTGTTCAATTGCACCATGTTCATTAGAGGTCATCTTAATGCCCAAATCTCTGTTAGAAGAGGGCTAGTTGCTGTTATCTTCTGGTTCTTAGCAGAACTTGGAGATTTGTCATTTTTGTATCTTTAAATCTGTGCATCTTATGGGCACGAGCCCTACATGTGTCTTGAATTATGCCATGTCATCTTTCCAAGGGTGTATGCCATGTATTTTTTTTTGATCTCTGTGGTGACTAGCACAAGCATGCAAAGTAGGCCCCGTAATATTTCTGATTTCAGGGACTTGGTGATTTCTCCAAGTCCTTGTCTGCTGTTATTTTGTTGCCATGTAAACTTGATGCTACAGAGAGATCCATGCATATTTTGGCGATGTTCAGTAAGGATGTTTTGTAGCTATTGTTGTAATAGATCCATTCCTGCCCTTGTTTGAAATTATGGAGTGCCATAGCATGACTTAATCTTGCTCTACTTTTGCTATGACATATTTCTGGCAGATTCTTAACATGATATGCAATTTTGCCAAGCTTATTGTAGTTCATCCATATACGCTATGCAATTGTTATTGCCATGGATAGCTTCATAAACATGCCATCTTGCTGTAGGTATGCTTGTTTTGTCATGCATTGCTCTGTAGTGAGTGCATCAAGCTCACAAAGAGGCCTACATATTATTATTTTTGCCATGCTCTGTTTTCTGCAAAGTCTGAAACCTGATAACGAAACTTGCTATGTTTACATGCTTGCCATCATATCTTCTGATCCTTTTTGGCTTATGGTCACTAAGGGACTTTTGTCATGTGCATTTAGTAGAACCCTGCCATGCCTTGTTTTGCAATGTTTAGTTCCTGTAGCATGTTGATTTCGTGCTCTGAACATTGCTACCTGATGCTGTTTTCTGCCATGTCCAGTTTTTCACTGTCTGTGAACCTGTTATCTTTTGCACTTTTGCCATGCTTGTTTGAGCTTGATATGTTGTGAACTAGCCGTAGCTCAGTGTTCATCTTTTGTCAAGCATCTCCTATAGATTACTGTCATATGCTTTGTTGCTATGTTGGAGTGCTGTAGCACTGTTGCTTGTTGCATTTTAAGTGCTATCATGCTGTTAATTGCAGATTCGTGTCATCCTTGTTTTGCTTGCCATTTGCAAACCGTGCATCCGATTCCGGTGATCTTTATATCGATTTCGACCGAAATCATCTCATCTTTCCAGTGGCATGCTTGGTTTGCCAAGTTACTGCCATGTTCATCATTTTCCTTCCGGAGCACGCATATGCATCGCATATCGTATCTTGCATACCATACATGTTTTGCATCATGTTGCTTGTGCATTTCTCGTGGTTGATTGTGGTTCCGTTTGTTTGTGTTCTTGTCTTGGTTAGAGCCGGGAGACGAGTTCGTGAACGAGGAACCTGTTGAGTACGCTTACGTGGATCAAGCTTTCGACAACTCTGAGAACCTTGCAGGCAAGATGACCACCCCTCGGAATCACTTCTATCTTTGCTTTGCTAGTTGTTCGCTCTATTGCCATGCTCCGCTACCTATCACTTGCTATATCATGTCTCCCATTTTGCCATGTCAGCCCCTAACCATCCTTTCCTAGCAAACCGTTGTTTGGCTAAGTTACCGCTTTTGCTCAGCCCCTCTTATAGCGTTGCTAGTTGCAGGTGAAGTTGAGGTTTGTTCCATGTCGGAACATGGATATGTTGGGATATTACAATATCTCTTATTTAATTAATGCATCTATATATTTGGTAAAGGGTGGAAGGCTCGGCCTTATGCCTGGTGTTTTGTTCCACTCTTGCCGCCCTAGTTACTGTTATACCGGGATTATGTTCCTTGAGTTTGCGTTTCTTACGGGGTCGGGTGATTTATGGGACCCCCTTGACAGTTCGCCTTGAATAAAACTCCTCCAGCAAGGCCTAACTTTGGTTTTACCATTTGCCGCCTAAGCCTTTTCCCCCGGGTTTTCGCGACCCCGAGGGTCATCTTATTTTAACCCCCGGGCCAGTGTTCCTCTGAGTGCTGGTCCAAACTAGAGCACCGTGCGGGACCGTCCCTTGGCAACTTGGGTTATGTTGGTACCTGTACGCTTCGCTTATCCGGTGTGCCCTGAGAACGAGATATGTGCAGCTCCTATCGGGATTTGTCGGCACATTCAGGCGGTTTTTCTAGTCTTGTTTTTTCATTGTCGAAATGTCTTGTAAACCGGGATTCCGAGACTGATCGGGTCTTTTCGGGAGAAGGTTTATCCTTCGTTGACCGTGAGAGCTTATGATGGGCTAAGTTGGGACACCCCTGCAGGGTATTATCTTCCGAAAGCCGTGCCCACGGTTATGAGGCAGATGGGAATTTGTTAATGTCCGGTTGTAGAGAACTTGTCACTTGACCCAATTAAAATACATCAACTGCGTGTGTAGCCGTGATGGTCTCTTCTCGGCGGACCCCGGGAAGTGAACACGGTCTGTGTTATGTATGACGTAAGTAGGAGTTCAGGATCACTTCTTGGTCATTGCTAGATGACGTCCGTTCCGTTGCTTCTCTTCTCGCTCTCTTTTGCGCAAGTTAGCCACCATATATGCTTTTGCCGCTGCAGCTCCACCTCAGTACACCATTCCTTTCCTATAAGCTAATAGTCTTGATCTCGCGGGTGTGAGATTGCTGAGTCCCCGTGACTCACAGATTCTACCAAAACAGTTGCAGGTGCCGACGATGCCAGTGCCGATGATGGCGTCGATCTCAAGTGGGAGTTCGACGAGGAACGTGGTCGTTACTATGTGTCTTTTCCTGATGATCAGTAGTGGAGCCCAGTTGGGACGATCGGGGATCTAGCATTTGGGGTTGTCTTATTTTCATCTGGATCTTGACCGTAGTCGGTCTATATATGTTTGTATTTGGATGATGTATGATTTATATTCATGTATTGTGTGAAGTGGCGATTGTAAGCCAACTCTTTATCCCGTTCTTGTTCTTTACATGGGATTGTGTGAAGATGACCCTTCTTGCGACAAAACCACTATGCGGATATGCCTCTAAGTCGTGCCTCGACACGTGGGAGGTATAGCCGCATCGTGGGCGTTACAGATGTCCCTCTACCTCAACCTGGGGATATGCACAAAAGCAAAGGAGATTTATGTGACAAGATCTTGAAGCTGGAGTCGGAGGTCGATGATTTAAAGGAGGAAATTGCTCTCCTCAATTACAATATGAAGAAGCTGAAAGCACAATCCACATCATCAACAACTCCACCATATTCTTCACCTTCGAAGAAGGAGATATAATCATATGGGTATGGGCACTCCCCTTGGCAACTGCCAAGCTTGGGGGAGATGCCCCGATATCGTATCACCATCACATCTCTATCTTTACCGTTTTACTTAGTTCGATCCTTCTAGTAATATCTTGATTTAGTAAAATAAAGTTTTAGTATGATTTAGTTTTAAGTTTTGCTTTATGATCCCTTTATGTAATCCAGTCCGTGAGCTATATAATAAAGATTAGTGTTGAGTCAATGGCTTGATTATCTTGCTATGATCTTGAGTGAAAAAAGCAAAAAAGAAAAGAATAAAAAGAAACAAAGAGATCATATTGATCTTATGGAGAGTAACGACTTCACATAGAAAGAGTATGATGATTAATAATTGTTGAGAGTTGACAAACATAGCTTTGGTCATCATTGCAATTAATAGGAAGTAATAAAGAAAGAGAGGTTTCATATATAAATATACTATCTTGGACATCTTTTATGAATGGGAGCACTCATTAAAATATGACATGCTAAAGAGTTGAGGTTGGACAAGGAAGACAACGTAATGGGTTATGTTTTCTTATATCTGAGATAAAGTATATTGTCATGGATCATCTAACATGTTGAGCTTGCCTTTCCCCCTCATGCTAGCCAAATTCTTTGCACCAAGTAGAGATACTACTTGTGCTTCCAAACACCCTTAAACCCAGTTTTGCCATGAGAGTCCACCATATCTACCTATGGATTGAGTAAGATCCTTCAAGTAAGTTGTCATCGGTGCAAGCAATAAAAATTGCTCTCTAAATACGTATGATTTATTGGTGTGGAGGAAATAAGCTTTATACGATCTTGTGATGTGGAAGAAATAAAAGCGACGGACTGCATAATAAAGGTCTATATCACAAGTGGCAATATAAAGTGACGTTCTTTCGCATTAAGATTTTGTGCATCCAACCCTGAAAGTGCATGGCAACCTCTGCTTCCCTCTGCGAAGGGCCTATATTTTATTATTATCTTCTACCTTATGCAAGAGTCATGGTGATCTTCACATTTCCTTTTTACATTTTATCCTTTGGCAAGCACAATGTGTTGGAAAGATCCTGATATATATATATATATATATATCTAATTGGATGTAAGTTAGCATGAGCTATTATTGTTGACATTACCCTTGAGGTAAAAGGTTGGGAGGCGAAACTATAAGCCCCTATCTTTCTCTGTGTCCGATTAAAACTCCGTAACCACAAGTATTGCGTGAGTGTTAGCAATTGTGAAAGACTAAATGATAGTTGAGTATGTGAACTTGCTAAAAAGCTCTAACATAGACTCTTTCCGATGTTATGATAAATTGCAATTGCCTCAATGACTGAGATTATAGTTTGTTAGTTCTCAATGAAGTTTCTAATTCATACTTTGCATTGTGAATAGACTATTACTTGAGCATAAGAAATCGTATGACAATATCCATATATGTTGCTGTTATGAGAATAATCATGATGCCCTCATGTCCGTATTTTTTTTATCGACACCTCTACCTCTAAACATGTGGACATATTTATCGTTATCAGCTTCCGCTTGAGGACAAGCGAGGTCCAAGCTTGGGGGAGTTGATACGTCCATTTTGCATCATGCTTTTATATCAATATTTATTGCATTAGGGGCTGTTATTACACATTATGTCACAATACTTATGCCTATTCTCTCTTATTTTACAAGGTTTACATAAGGAGGGAGAATGCCGGCAGCTGGAATTCTGGGCTGGAAGAGGAGCACATATTAGAGACCTATTCTGCACATCTCCAAAAGTCCTGAAACTCCACGAAAGTTGTTTTTGGAAATAATAAAAAATACTGAGCGGAAGAAATACAAGAGGGGGCCCACACCCTGGCCACGAGGGTGGGGGGCGCGTCCTACCCCCCTGGGCGCGCCCTTTGCCTCGTGGGCCCCCTGTTGGCCCTCCGGTGCCCATCTTCTGCTATATGAAGTCTTTCGTCCGAAGAAAAATCATAAGCAAGCTTTCGGGACGAGACTCCGCCGCCACGAGGCAGAACCAATCTAGGGCTCCGGCGGAGCTGTTCTGCCGGGGAAACTTCCCTCCGGGAGGGAGAAATCATCGCCATCGTCATCACCAACGCTCCTCTCATCGGGAGAGGGCCAATCTCCATCAACATCTTCATCAGCACCATCTCCTCTCAAACCGTAGTTCATCTCTTGTATCCAATTCTTGTCTCTAAGTCTGGGATTGGTACCTGTAGTTTGCTAGCAGTGTTGATTACTCCTTGTAGTTTATGCTAGTTGGTTTATTTGGTGGAAGATCATATGTTCAGATCCATTATGCATATTAATACCCCTGTGATTATGAACATGAATATGCTTTGTGAGTAGTTACATTTGTTCCTGGGGACATGGGAGAAGTCTTGCTATTAGTAGTCATGTGAATTTGGTATTCATTCGATATTTTGATGAGATGTATGTTGTCTCTCCTCTAGTGGTGTTATGTGAACGTCGACTACATGACACTTCACCATTGTTTGGGCCTAGAGGAAGGCATTGGGAAGTAATAAGTATATGATGGGTTGCTAGAGTGACAGAAGCTTAAACCCTAGTTTATGCGTTGCCTCGTAAGGGGCTGATTTGGATCCATATGTTTCATGCTATGGTTAGGTTTACCTTAATACTTCTTTTGTAGTTGCGGATGGTTGCAATAGGGGTTAATCATAAGTGGGATGCTTATTCAAGTAAGAACAGCAACCAAGCACCGGTCCACCCACATATCA
Source organism: Triticum aestivum (assembly GCF_018294505.1). Lineage (NCBI taxonomy): Eukaryota > Viridiplantae > Streptophyta > Magnoliopsida > Poales > Poaceae > Triticum > Triticum aestivum. Next base: position 480,141,036 of record NC_057814.1, on the reverse strand, counting down.
AATTATCAAAGTACCGAACGCGAATGATATGAACGTGATGAAAACTAGCTCGACGATAATTCCCATATGTCCTCGGGAGCGCTTTTCTCTATATAAGAGTTTTTCCAGGCTTGTCCTTTGCTACAAAAAGGATTGGGCCACCTTGCTGCACTTTATTTACTTTTGTTACTTGTTGCTCGTTACAAATTATCTTATCACAAAATTATCTGTTACCTGTAATTTCAGTGCTTGCAGAGGATACCTTGCTGAAAACCGCTTATCATTTCCTTCTGCTCCTCGTTGGGTTCGACACTCTTACTTATCAAAAGGACTATGATAGATCCCCTATACTTGTGGGTCATCACTACCCTGTCATCACTGAAGACCTACACGCTAAACTCGCCCGCCACTGGTCATGGCCTGGCACGAACACGTCCCACCCCTGCACCGAGGGACAGGTTGCCTCGCGTCGCCCAATGCAGTCGGCAGACCGGAGCACCAGAGCGCCATTCCTGGGTATGCTGGGGCTCGAATCTGCGACGTCACCACAAGAACACTTGCTGCCCCTACCATCGTACATTAGTCTGCATGCACGTCGGGTCGTCGTTGTTAGCCTCTGAGCGCCACATGTGCCAGATATGGTGTGCATGATCCGCACAACTGCTACGCCGGCACCAGCCTTCCATGACACGACCGTGTCGCCACCACACTGCGCGGGAGGATATGTCCTAAAGGTATCTTTTGTTCTATTTTTCCTGTTTCATACTACAATTATATCATTTTGACATATTCCTAACACCAATTATTATTATTACTAATTAGCTTATTAATTCAGTGCACAGTGAAAGTTGTTGATTTTGGATTTTCCAGGAAAATCAATTTTATAGAACTAAAACAATGAATTTTGTTTACTTATGTTGTAATCAATACTTCCAAACACAAGTTGCATTTATCCTTGTAACTAGCAAGGCTACTAAAACTAACAATATTACTAGTTTCCTTGGTAGCCAAGGCAAAGTTTTGTATTTGTGTGTGCATGTGATGATCATTGATTGTAGTCCAAATAATCCTACAGGTTCGATAAACCTTAAGGTTATCCATTTGAGGGAATTTGTTTCTTACTACAAACCTCTGCACTTGGTGGCCTAACACCTTAGGCCTCCTTTGGTTTAGAGGAATCTTGTGGGAATTTCATAGGATAGGATTTCTATAGAAAAAATTCCTTTAGAGCCGTTTGGTTTGTAGGAATGGAATCCTATTCCTATGGAGGAATTCTTCCTACCCTTCACATTTCATAGGAAAATAAACATTAGCTTAGACCCAATGGAAAAAATACTATGATGTGAATCAAAGGGCATCTCCTTTCCTATTCCTACTCATAGGATTTGAGATACATGTCATCTCATTTCCTATTACTTTCCTATTCCTACGATTTTCCTACCCTATGAACCAAAGGAGGCCTTAGTATATTAGAGGAAGCAAGCATTTTTTCTGACGCCATTACAGGGAAATATTTTCTATCACCATAGGTCCTACACTTCTTTACTTTACTTCCTATTATCTACTTTGATTAGTGGCTTTTTATTAGTCCTTATCTTGCTTTTCCACGTTCCAAAAAACTGAAGAAAACATAAAAATAATTTTATTACAACAAGTAATTACTTTTTATTTTACCTTGTTATCATGGCTAATTCTTCATTTTCACTACTTCCCTGAGCTAAGTTCTCCACTTTAATCAAGAGGATGGAGAAAGTTTAAAGGATGTTTGGTATAGAATCTGAGATGCTCAAATAGACCCGCTAACAAATGCTCAAATGCTTGCTTATAAGAAACTTATATGTTGGGTTGACCCCTAGTCCCGGCCCATTCCATGGTGTTGGTTGCCCCCTGTGTTCCCCATCCCTAGTCCTGGTAGGGCTGGATCCAGGTAGAACTTGGCACCTGTGACTGGGTGTATATGTGCGTTGGTCAGTATCCAGGATGTCCGGTCTTGACCGTGGCGGTTCCGCTCTGGTGTTGTTCGTGTCTAGGTGCCTAGTTATCGACGACATGTGCTTCTTGTGTCGACGGTGGGTCGATCTTGGGTGCTAGGCGGAGGCCCTTGATGGTGAGGTTGTGCGTCTGACTCCATGGCGAGTAGCATGTCAGCGGGGGTGGTTCCTCTAGCGAGGGGAGGGGTGGTGGGTGATCCTGGTTTCCTCACGACTTCAACGTTTACGACTCCATGATATGGACTTGTAGGTCTCGGGCTGGCAAGGCGTACCCTCCCTCGGGTTGGGTCGACTTCGATGGCACCTCAGGTGTGAAAGGATCGAGATGTTCCTAGAGGGGGGGGGGTTTAATAGTTAAAATACTAATTTTGATTCTTACTTCGGAATTTTTGCAATAATGCGGAATATGAAAGTGCACCTAACAATTGTAAGGGTGAATCTAGTGCCATGCAATATATTCAACTACAAGAAAGTAGCAAGGTAAGCAAGCACAATGAGATGTATGTAAAGATTAAGAGACAAATAACCACAAGTGAAGAGTGAGGGTTAGGAATAACCGCCACTCGGAAGACAAGGATGTATGTCGATGTTCACTTCCTTGGAAGGAAGCTAATCACTGTTGGGAGGGGCGGATGTTACCACAAATGCACGCCAACACCACGAAGGCTCACCCTATTTCTCCCCTTGAGACAACACCACAAAGGTATTTCCCGACCACTAGTGATAGACCTTAACGTGGTCTTCAAACCTTCACAAACTTTCCGGGGTAATCACAATGAACAATTCCCTCTTAATAATGTGGGATCCCTACGTTAGGTTGATCTCTCTCCCGTTCGAGCCCAACAGGTCAAACGGGCCCTTCCATCGCGCCCTAATCAGGGGCGCCCAACCAAACCATGGTTGGTGGGCCCCTGTGACCCGCGCTATATAAACAGAGGTGGGGGCTGGGGCATGTGATATGAGGTTCACCGCTGCCACAAACCCCACCGATAATCCCTACCGATCTAGGGTTAGTGTGGTGCTCACGGGAAGCTCCACCACCGCCGCCATCCACTCTCTACCATCACCATCCACCATGGCCACCTCGGCGAGATCATCGACTCAGAGTCAAGGTAGGACCACCGGATTGATCTAGCCTAACCGATCTAGAGGATCTAACAATGGTATCAGCCAGATTGGGTTTAGAATTTTCGGTAGAAAGAAATCAAAGCAAAAGTTCATCCCTCTCGCCAAAGAACCCTAGCAGGGCAGAGAAAAGCAAAAAAAACCAAAAGTTCACCGGAGTATGGTCTCGGGCCTCGCCGACAAAGAGTGCCGCCGCAAGGCCGCGTCGTCCCTCTCGATTCAGATGCGCATCGGCAAGCCGAGGCATCCGAAAGAAGGACACCACCCTGCAAAGGGCAAAGGGGGCATCGCAGCGACACCATTCAACAGCGGCGCGCTTCCGCTAAGAGAAACGCGTCACCTGCGAAGGGGAGGCAACGACACATGGATCGTCGTCGTCCAGGAGGCACAGAGGAGGATCTCCTGTGTCTCTCTGTCTCTCTGTTGTAGTGGAGATGGATAAAGAAAAGCAAGGGGGAAGATGAACCGTGGCCTTTCAACCCCGTCGCCAGTGGCCGGATAAAGACTCACTGGTGGCCTTGCGGGAGAGGAGCAGATGATGGCTCCGCCGCATCTCTCTCTCTCTCTTTCAATGAAAAGGGAAGAAAAGGAGCCGCGCCGCGGCGCGGTGGCAGTAGACGCCGTCGCCGGTGGCCAGGCGCAGTGCGGTGGCGCTCGACGCCGTTGCCGGAGGCGCGGGGGCGAGCCCGAAAGGATAAGGGCTAGGGCTCGCTCGGGGTTTCGGTCGGCTCCTGTTTTGTTCGAGCGAGAAGAACGCTAAATTGTCCGATCGGACTGGACGACCACGATTGAAACCCTAGCTCGGCACTGTGGCCGGCTCACGCGGCGCGGCAGGCCGTGGGCTAGTTTTAGCCCCACTGTGTGTCTCACGCGCTGGGCCGCGGCCAGCCGCAGCAAGCGTTTGGCCCAGGGCGGGCTACGCTGAAAGTTTTTCTCCTTTGATTTGTTTGTCCAGATTTTGAGCAGATTTCAAATAGTTTTTCTATGCAAATTTTTTCCAACAAAATTTTTTGTTTAGAAAATAGAAAAGTAAACAGAAAAAGTTTGTGAAAATGAAAATAGAAAATTTTCAAAAAAAGAAATGTTCATGAATTTTACAAAGAAAATAATAAAGTTCATGAATTCTTATTTGGTGAAAGAAAAGTTTCTGTAAAGAATAAAAAGTTCATGAATTTTTATTCATGTTTTTCCGCTGCGTAAATGATTAATAGTGCTCTTTTACAAAGAAAATAGAAGTTTAGATAGAATTAAGTTTTTAAGAGCATGTTAAAGTGATTATTAAAATGAATATGATTATGTTATTTTTATGACCAACGTTGTTAATAACATGATCATGTCTTATTCTTGAAATTAAAGGTGCATTTATTTCTAATATTTGTCAAACGGTAATATAGATTTAATTGCATAGACAATTGTATGTTTATTTTGACCAACGTTAGATTAATGCATATGATTGTTATAATGATCTCACTTAAATTGTGATTTCAGGAGGCTTTCACTTGATGAGTTGCCTAAAAGATGTTCCGACACTCAGAGGTGACAACTACACTAAGTGAAGGAAGAAAGTAGAACTGGCATTTGTCTGTCCTGAGCTGGACTGGGTTGTGGACACTCCACAGCCGGTCAGACCTATAGAGCCAGTCAGAGAGGCCACTGATGATGGTGCTGCGTGGGATAAAAAGAGGGGGGATCATGCTCCTGTGGAGATGTTATATTCCATAGAAAACCAAAAGTGGGTCAATGCAAACAAAAAGCGCATGGCATTTATAAAGAATACAATTGAGAATGCCATCGTGGGCTCAATTGCAGAGTGCACTTCTGCAGGGGAGTTGCTTACAAAGATAAAGAGCCAGTTCTTTGGCTCTTCAAAGATATATGCCACCAAGTTGTTAAAGCAACTGGTGACAGAAAACTACACATGTGGTAGTCATGAAATAAGAGAGCACATCCTCAGGATGAGCAACATGGTAGCTAAGCTTAAGCCCATGGATGAGGATCTGGAGATAAAACCAGCGCTCCTGGTCCACCTGGTCATGGCTTCACTGCCAAAAGAGTTTGAAACTTTTGTTGTAAACTACAATATGTCCCTTGGAACATGGGACATTGAAAAGACAATAGCAATGTGTGTCCAAGAAGAGGACAGACTCAAAGCCTCACATGGTGGTTCACCCAACTATGTGAAGGATCATAAGAAAAAGAATTACAATCAAAACAGCAAAAGTTCCCCTTCAAAGCCACATGGAAAAGCTCCCTATCAGCATCAGCAGAAGCCTTTCCCAGTGGACAAAGACACATGTCTCGACTGTAAGAAGACTGGGCATTACAAGAAAGACTGCCCTGATTGGCTACAGTCAATCATGGCAAAAAGAGGGATTCCATTCGACGCGGACAACGCAAAGAAGCGAAAGACGCATTGAAGTGGCAAACGGAGTTGAAGCAGAAGTTGCAGCCATCGGCGACATCTCCTTGGGGTTAGCTTATGGATTCAAGCTTCTGCTTAGAGATGTTTTATATGTTCCATCATGTCATAGAAACTTGATTAGCGATTCATGTTTGGACAAAGATAATTATGAATGTTATTTTGGACATGGCAAGTGTGCCATATGGTTTAATAATGCTTATGTGGGTGATGCTTTACTACATGATGAGTTTTATTTATTATCACTACGTGAAAAAGTGCATTTTGTGTGTAATGTGAATGAGCATGTCGCGTTGAACAAAGAACAAAATAAAAGAAAGAGAACACATGACTCATCAAAATTATGGCACTATCGCTTGGGCCATATTTCCAAGGGGAGAATAGAAAGATTAGTCAAAAGTAAAATTCTTCCTCCGCTACAATTCTCAAACTTAGAACAATGCATAGATTGCATTAAAGGAGAGTATATAAAAGAAAGCAAAAAGGATGCAATCCATAGCACAGGCACACTAGAAATCATCCACACTGACATTTGTGTACCATTTCCGGTGAAGAGCGTGCATGGATATGACTCGTTCATAACATTCACAGATGACTACTCTCGCTATGCATATATTTATCCAATTAAAGAAAGATCTGAAGCGTTGGATAAATTTAAGATATTCAAAGCTGAAGTTGAAAATCAGCATGATAATAGAATAAAGATAGTAAGATCCGACCGTGTGGGAGAGTACTACGGTCGGCACACTCCATATGGCCAAGTCCCTCGACCTTTTGCAAAGTTCTTGCAGGAGACTGGCATAGTAGCCCAGTATTCAATGCCGGCGAGCCTCAGCAAAATGGAGTAGCTGAAAGGCTGAACCGTACACTTATGGATATGGTGCGCAGCATGATGAGTTACTCCACCTTGCCATTGGGATTATGGATGGAGGCTCTTACAACCGCCATTCACATTCTCAACATAGTACCAAGCTGTGACGCCCGGATAATTAGGCTACAGTAATCCCACGTTAGTGATGCCATGTCACTCCGTTACTATCGCTAATCTCGCGTTAGTTCAAAACGATTCGAATTCATATTTGAATTTTTGTCAAACGTCAAACACTTTCAAACATTAAAACAAAAATATTCGGTATGTGACTTAATTAAGTTTACTAAATTAGGTACAACCTATGTATTTTTACAAAACTAAAATGTTAGGTAAATAAAGAGAAAACAGAAAAGAAGAAAAAAGAAAAAGGAAAGAAAAAAAATAGAAAAAGGCCCCCTGGCCAACTGCCGGCCCACCTGGCCCAGCCGGCCGACCCACCCCCACTCCATATCCCCATTAGGGGAAACCCTAACCCACTACCGCTCTCCCACTCCCCCCACGACGCCACTCCCTTTCCCCCTCCCTCGATCCAGATCTGGATCGGGGATGAACCCCCTCGACGCTGTCCCCCATCGCCCCTGGCACCACCCGTCGGGGCCCCTCGCCGCTCGTCTACGCCATCGCTACCATCCACCCCGACGACCGCTCCCCGCGCTCCCGACGTCGGCGCCCGTCCCCAGCGCTGCCTCTCCCCCATCACCGACCCTCGCCGCCCGGAGTTCGACACGCCTTTGCCTCGCCGTCCTCTCCGTCGTGGCCGTCGTCCCCATCTTCCTCCCCGAGCCCCGCTGCCTCGTACCCTACAACCACCTCGTGAGGCCCCCCTCCTTCTCTGCCTCGCTCCCGCCGCGCACCGGGCGCGCCCACGGCCGCGCACACACGCGCATGCCTCCCGCGCCCCATGCCGGCCCGGACCTCCCTCGCCCGCCTCCACTTGCCTGCCCGCACCTGCCGCGCCATGGCCTTGCTCGGCCGTCGCCCCCGCTGCATGCTGCTGCTGCTCGGCTTCGCCTACTGCCGCGCATGCCCGCCCGAGCCCCGCGCACTCACCGCCCCATCTGCCTCCGGCAAGCGTGTCCACCGCCGAGCTCGCTCTGCCAACACTGGCCGCTCACCACGTCCGCCTCCGCCCACTTATGCTGCTGCAGCCGCCCCCCTGCATGGGCGCTCTGCATCCGCGCTCGCGCCCCTGGAGCCCCGCGCTCGCCCGCATCCTTCGCCCCCGCGCGCGTCCTCCGCCGCTCGGGTTCGGCCTCCCACCGCCCGGGCGCCCGCTCGCACCCGTTAGGCCTTCTAGGCCTATGACATGAGGGGCCCACCCCCTGAACGTTTTAAAAAAAGAAATAAAGAAGAAATAGATAAATAAATATATAATAAAAAATATTAATTAATTAGTTAATTGCTTAATTAACTTAATTAATTATGTTTAACTAAACTAATTAAAATTAGTTAATCTAATCTTTTAGTTAAAACTAATTAACCTTGCTTAATTACTCTGAGCCTATGACGAACGGGACCCACGCGTCAGTTTAACTGGTCAACGGTCAACTTCGACCGCTGATGTCATGCTCACATCATGATGACGCAGTAATTCTTTTTCGATTTAACTAAATAATAATAATCCCAGAAAATGATTAATTCTTTATAAAATCATATAAAATAATCCGTAACTCGGATGAAAAAACTTTGTACATGAAAGTTGCTCAGAACGACGGGACGAATCTGAATACGCAATCGGTTCGTCCGCCACACATCCCTAGCATAGCAAACACGCAACTTTCCCCTCCGGTTCATCTGTCCGAAAACGCGAAACACCGGGAATACTTTCCCGGATGTTTCCCCCCTAAGCTGGTACCACCTTCTACCGCGTTAGGGCACACCTAGCACCGCGCATTGTCATGTCTTCCATCGTCATGCTTATGTTTGCATTATATTTGTTGTTTCTTCCCCCTCTTCTCTCGTTAGACACCGAGACCGACGCCACTGCTACCCAGTACGACTACGGTGTTGACGACCCCTTCTTGCCAGAGCAACCAGGCAAGCCCCCCCCTTGATCACCAGATATCGCCTATTCCTTCTCTCTACTGCTTGCATTAGAGTAGTGTAGCATGTTACTACTTTCGATTAATCCTATTCTGATGCATAGCCTGTCATTGTTGCTACAGTTGTTACCCTTACCTGCTATCCTACTGCTTAGTATAGGATGCTAGTGTTCCATCAGTGGCCCTACACTCTTGTCCGTCTGCCATGCTATACTACTGGGCCGTGATCACTTCGGGAGGTGATCACGGGCATATGCTATATACTTTATACTGTTACATTACTTATGATACTGTTCGAAGATGGGGGCTGAAGGGGCAGGTGGCTCCATCCCGATAGAGGTGGGCCTGGGTTCCCGACGGCCCCCGACTGTTACTTTGTGGCGGAGCGACAGGGCAGGTTGAGACCACCTAGGAGAGAGGTGGGCCTGGCCCTGGTCGGTGTTCGCAGATACTTCAATTAACACGCTTAACGAGTTCTTGGTATTTGATCTGAGTCTGGCCACTGGCCTATACGCACTAACCAACTACGCGGGAACAGTTATGGGCACTCGACGTCGTGGTATCAGCCGAAGCCTTCGTGACGTCAGCGACTGAGCGGCGCGCGCCGCATTGGACCGTAAGCTCGCGCTTGTATTAAGGGGGCAAGGTATGCTTCCGGCCGCGTTCGCAACATGCAGCTGTGCAATGGGCCCAGACCCCTGCGCCATAGGATTTAGACCGACGTGCTGACCTCTCTGTTGTGCCTAGGTAGGGCTGCGACGTGTTGATCTTCCGCGGCCGGGCATGACCCAGAAAAGTGTGTCCGGCCAAATGGGATCGGGCGTGTTGGGTTATGTGATGCACCCCTGCAGGGAAGTTCGTCTATTCGAATAGCCGTGTCCCTCGGTAAAAGGACGACCCGGAGTTGTACCTTGACCTTATGACAACTAGAACTGGATACTTAATAAAACACACCCTTCCAATTGCCAGATACAACCCGGTGATCGCTCTCTCACAGGTCGACGAGGACAGGATCGTCGAGTATGATTATGCTATACGATGATACTTGGTGAACTTACCATCTACTCTCTTCTACATGCTGCAAGATGGAGGTGGCCAGAAGCGTAGTCTTCGACAGGACTAGCTATCCCCCTCTTATTCTGGCATTCTGCAATTCAGTCCACCGATATGGCCTTTTACACATATACACATGCATATGTAGTGTAGCTCCTTGCTTGCGAGTACTTTGGATGAGTACTCACGGTTGCTTTTCTCCCTCTTTTCCCCCTTTCCTTCTACCTGGTTGTCGCAACCAGATGCCGGAGCCCAGGAGCCAGACGCCACCGTCGATGATGACTCTTACTACACTGGAGGTGCCTACTACTACGTGCAGGCCGCTGACGACGACCAGGAGTAGTTTAGGAGGATCCCAGGCAGGAGGCCTGCGCCTCTTTTGATCTGTATCCCAGTTTGTGCTAGCCTTCTTAAGGCAAACTTGTTTAATTTATGTCTATACTCATATATTGTTGCTTCCGCTGACTCGTCTATGATCGAGCACTTGTATTCGAGCCCTCGAGGCCCCTGGCTTGTATTATGATGCTTGTATGACTTATTTTATTTTTAGAGTTGTGTTGTGATATCTTCCCGTGAGTCCCTGATCTTGATCGTACACGTTTGCGTGTATGATTAGTGTACGATTGAATCGGGGGCGTCACAAGTTGGTATCAGAGCCGACTGCCTGTAGGAATCCCCCTTCCACACTCCTTGGCCGAAGTCGAGTCTAGACTTTACAAAACTTTTACTAACATGGATGTGTGGCCCATGGGCCCATGGCGCCATTGGGTGGTATTAGGATCTTTTATTCCTCGTCTATACTCTGGGATTCTAATCTCTCTTCTATTCGGGTTAAATGATTTTCTAAAAATCTAACTTTAGGTTCTCAAAAACATTTTCTCCCGGAGAGCCCCTTCAGTCCAGATGATCGCCGGCTGCACCAAGAGATTTCGAAGTTACTCTCCAATACTCTTTTGAGACTTTGCGCCCGTTGCTTTTGCAATTTCCTACCACCGAAATATCCCTATGGATAAATGCATACACTTGCCGTTCTTACTTTTATTCCCAGTTGATCTTGTTATTACAAGATACCCTGAAATCCTCTCTATTGTTCCAAGAATATTTTGTGCCTACTGCCTTGCAGTTCTTTGCCACATGAATACCCCTGCGGATAATTTCTCGCCCTTATGGAGTATCCCCTCATCCCCCAGTTGTTCATGTGTTTCACAATGGTCTTCGAAATACTATTCGATCCTCCAAAAATATCCTTAGTAGCTTATTGCTCTGCAATACTTGCATGCTTGCATTATGGATGCTTTCCATATGTCTGGCAATATTCGTTAGTATCCTTAGGCACCGTCATTTTGATCCTATTGATTCAACATGAGTGTGAATGCACGCAATCATCAGTTGATCCTTTTAAATTATCTTTCCGGCTTAGACTAAGCTGGTTCTCAACCAATCCAATTGCCGTCGATTGTACCCCTAAGGCTATTCAACTTATCCATCCCTAATCAGAACATTGCTTCTGATCCCTTGATTTGAAAATCATATCTCCTTTGCATTTGAGCTCTGGATTAGTCAGTTGTTTCTATAATCCAATGCCTTTGCATTGTTACTTCATCTGGTTGTGTGCCGATGCTCACATCAGCTCTGTTATGGACCGGCAGATCCTTTAATGGATTTTATCCGACAGTGTCCTTCATATCCAATAATCTTGTGAGCCTTCCCTCGGATACATAATGCCTTTTGGTAAATTGTATCCTCTCCTTTTTTTCACCCATGCTCTACTATCGAGCTTGTGTTATTTACTATTGAAGCTTGTGGCATATGTTCCCAAGATGCCCCTAAGGGTTGAACCTATGCCTTCCCAGATCCGGGTAAACCCTAGAGCTATCACGAGTCATACTCTTGTGGAGTTTTGCTAGATAAAATTTAAACATTACAACTTCTTCGAAAAATGAGAAGTGAATGAAAGGTTATGCATTGGAGATGTGGGAGTCCACCTTGAACTTTGTGTTCGTGCCCATGGACCCGATGTGGAACTTATCATAAAAGCTTCTTGTAATAATAACTATTTCCTTGATATGATATCATCTGGTATCTATGTATTGATCCTTTGCAATCGCGGTCCTGACCACATTTTCTCCTTGATTCCATTTCTTAGACAAGTTAAAGCACTTGTCTTCTATTGATCGATACATCTCCGCAACCTTTGTTTTGATCTTCCTCGAGTATTAACCGCTGGTATCTCGAGAACTGTGTTGCTTCCTGCGAGTCTTCATCTAGTATTGCTTCTCACCGATCTCAGATTTCCCCCAGGTTCTGAGTTATTAGTCACTCGAGAACACCGATAAGTGAATCGATTCCGCACTCTGATTCAATAACTCTAAGTAATTCTCGTTGCTTACGAGTTTAATAATTCTTCAAGTCATTTCCAGGCCTTATCGGCTATATCATTATCGTGCAAACTTTTAACTGTGCTACCTGGTCCTTCTTCTCGGAGCACAATTTTCGATGATGAGCTAATCTTACGTTGATTTTCCTCGTCTTATTGTTTCACCTCGAACAACAAACTTGACCCCGAGTTTGTGTCGTATCTGTGGCTCCAATAATCTTTTGCTGCATCAGTCCTTTTGCTTGATGCAGTCGCTGATCAATTGCTTCTTCGTGGATCCTCTCGACAACAAATTGTCGTGATCATCATCAACATTTTGACTCCTTCCAGGATAGCAATGGAATTCTTGATGATAAGTGCCATCCTCGTTCCTTGGTAATTTGAGTTACCATCGACAACATCCTTACCTTCCCTTCATCACAAACTTGATCATGTTATGGAGCTCCTTGCTAACCAGCTTATGTTATGTTCTACCTTGGAGTATTACCATCTTTTATGTCAAGGATATTGTGAGAATTGATCCACCTCTTGAGAATTCTTGATATAGTAATACTTCTCGCCATCTCCATTTGTTTTTTGATCCCCGTGTTGTTTCTAACCTGAATACCGACAATTGAACTATGATGCGTGAATTCAAAACTTCTAGCAATACTATTGCTTTGGAGTTAATGGTCGATAGTTCATTCTTAGACTATTGGTTATCGAATCAACATTCTAACATTGATCATGCTACCTAAGCCCTTATTTTGGCTGCACTTTTCAACCGATGTTTAACTGTGTATGTTTTCCTCGAGCATACCTCATTATATCAGTTGATCTGACAAGTGTTACCTCCTTGTTCACATAATTATGGAAATCCGTCTTTGGTTAATCTCGATGAATTGTCGCTGAGTTCATCAGCTACCACCTTATCCCTTCATTGGTTTAATGATGAGCTTTTGTTTCGGAACTCGCTTCCGTAGTAAATTTCCCGAGAATCCTACAATGTCGTCTCGTCAATTTGTTTTGCACCTTTTCTTCTCAGGCATCCTGAGTCTGAGTTATCCTAACACCGATCAGATCTGAATCTCGGTCAGATATGATGGTTGGAACATTTTTCCAAGAGTTATAACACTGGTCTTTTATGACCCGGTAAGGTGATGTCATGCCCAGCACACTTGGCCGGAGGACCTACTGTTATAGTTTCCTTACTAGCAAGGTTATCCATTCTTCCATGAGGAAATGGTAAGACTTATTTTACAAGTTGTTCCTGATGGATCCTTACTGCATCCAAAGTCTGACCTTTGCTTGAAGGCCATGTCAATGCTATCTCGAAGCATGTCTGTGGTAATCCGATTTTCAATAAGAGCATTTGAAGCACAATGCTAAATTTTCTTTATCATTTATCCTAATACCGTTGTATGGGTAATATCATGAGATTCCTCCCCCCTTACGTAAATGGTTTTCTACTTTCTATCCTGTCATGGATATCATGCCCTGCTTGTCCTTGGAAAGGATATACCCCCGAAATATGTGTGTATACACATTTTCATTTCCATTGTTCTGTTTAAACCTGATAATCGCATTTTACTTTCCATTGTCTTGTTTAACCTTTCTTGTAATCTGACTTAACTGAGCAGTGATAATTCCCTGCTTAGTAAGCACCTCGTTGTACAACTCTGTCAGTAAGACCCTGTTACCATTGTTGATGACATTCCGGTAACCACCGATGGACGAGAACTTTGCCTATTGGTCCGTCTCGTTTCAACGAGCAGGAAAATGGTTCTCTTTGCCCCTCGCCCTTGGTACCGATGTTGTTGCCGACATAACTAACAGTCTATTCTCTGGCATGCCTTGCTATCATGATCGTGCATGATGAAAGCGCCCTCCCTACTTTGTAACCCATATGGTGGGCCCATAACCCACAGTTCCACAGGATCGAAATCTGACTCTCCTGTACACCCCCTGTTCCCAAGGTTGTCCCTCGCGCTTGACTTCGTATGTAATTCACGAGCCACCTTCCTAGTGATCTATTCTAGTATCAGACGCAATACTTATTCTTGTTGCTCTGAACCCCTTTTCACACTCCGTTTCAGGTAACGAGAGATTGCATGCCCGCTCGGAACTTCTCATGCGACCTTCATACTTTGCTCTCGATATATTATTAAGTTTCAATTTGAGAGTTACTTTCCACCACCTACCCCGATGTTATCTACCAGATAGACAACCTTGCAGAGGTTCGTTCTCCCTGATACCCCCCTTATTCTTTCGTAAGTACGATGGAGTTCCCGAAGAAAGGACGACAACTTCATCATGATGCATTGATGCATAGGAATGAAGAAATCAACGCTATGGATCGACCTCTTCAACAAGAGCAACTAAGACCGAGAAGAATCGTTAGAATTTCGTAACCAGATCCCTTCCCCCTTACTCCCGATCCTAAATCTCGGGACGTGATTTCTTGTAGTGGAGGAGAATTGTGACACGCGGACAATTAGGCTACAGTAATCCCACGTTAGTGATGCCACGTCACTCCGTTACTATCGCTAATCTCGCGTTAGTTCAAAACAATTCGAATTCATATTTGAATTTTTGTCAAACGTCAAAGACTTTCAAACATTAAAACAAAAATATTCGGTATGTGACTTAATTAAGTTTACTAAATTAGGTACAACCTATGTATTTTGACAAAACTAAAATGTAGGTAAATAAAGAGAAAACATAAAATAAAATAAAGAAAAAGGAAAGTAAAAAAACAGAAAAAAAAGAAAAAGGCCCCCTGGCCAACTGCCGGCCCACCTGGCCCAGCCGGCCGACCCACCCCCCACTCCATATCCCCATTAGGGGAAACCCTAACCCACTACCGCTCTGCCACCCCCCCCCCCCCCACGACGCCACTCCCTTTCCCCCTCCCTCGACCCAGATCTAGATCGGGGATGAACCCCTCGACGCTGTCCCCCATCGCCCCTGGCACCACCCGTCGGGGCCCCTCGCCGCTCGTCTACGCCATCGCTGCCATCCACCCCGACGACCGCTCCCCGCGCTCCCGACGTCGGCGCCCGTCCCCGGCGCTGCCTCGCCCCCGTCACCGACCCTCGCCGCCCGAAGTTCGACGCGCCTTCGCCTCGCCGTCCTCTCCGTCGTCGCCGTCGTCCCCATCTTCCTCCCCGAGCCCCGCTGCCTCGTACCCTACAACCACCTCGTGAGGCCCCCCTCCTTCTCTGCCTCGCTCCCGCCGCACACCGGGCACGCCCACGACCGCGCACACACGCGCATGCCACCCGCGCCCCACGCCGGCTCGGACCTCCCTCGCCCGCCTCCACTTGCCTGCCCGCACCTGCCGCGCCATGGCCGTCGCCCCCGCTGCACGCTGCTGCTGCTCGGCTTCGCCTACTGCCGCGCATGCCCGCCCGAGCCCCGCGCACTCACCGCCCCATCAGCCTCCGGCGAGCGTGTCCGCCGCCGAGCTCGCTCTACCAACACTGGCCGCTCGCCGCGTTCGCCTCCGCCCACTTCTGCTGATGCAGCCGCCCCCCTGCATCGGCGCTCTGCATCCGCGCCCGCGCCCCTGGAGCCCCGCACTCGCCCGCATCCTTCGCCCCCGCGCGCGTCCTCCGCTGCCCGGGTTCGGCTTCCCACTGCTCGGGCACCCGCTCGCACCCGTTAGGCCTTCTAGGCCTATGACATGAGGGGCCCACCCCCTGAACGTTTAAAAAAGAAATAAAGAAGAAATAGATAAATAAATATATAATAAAAAATATTAATTAATTAGTTAATTTCTTAATTAACTTAATTAATTATGTTTAACTAAACTAACTAAAATTAGTTAATCTAATCTTTTAGTTAAAACTAATTAACCTTGCTTAATTACTCTGAGCCTATGACGAACGGGACCCACGCGTCAGTTTAACTAGTCAATGGTCAACTTTGACCGCTGATGTCATGCTGACATCATGATGACGCAGTAATTCTTTTTCGATTTAACTAAATAATAATAATCCCAGAAAATGATTAATTCTTTATAAAATCATATAAAATAATCCGTAACTCGCAACTTTCCCCTCCGGTTCATCTGTCCGAAAACGCGAAACACCGGGAATACTTTCCCGGATGTTTCCCCCCTTCGCTGGTACCACCTTCTACCGCGTTAGGGCACACCTAGCACCGTGCATTGTCATGTCTTCCATCGTCATGCTTATGTTTGCATTATATTTATTGTTTCTTCCCCCTCTTCTCTCGTTAGACACCGAGACCGACGCCGCTGCTACCCAGTACGACTACGGTGTTGACGACCCCTTCTTGCCAGAGCAACCAGGCAAGCCCCCCCTTGATCACCAGATATCGCCTATTCCTTCTCTCTTCTGCTTGCATTAGAGTAGTGTAGCATGTTATTGCTTTCGATTAATCCCATTCTGATGCATAGCCTGTCATTGTTGCTACAGTTGTTACCCTTACCTGCTATCCTACTTCTTAGTTTAGGATGCTAGTGTTCCATCAGTGGCCCTACACTCTTGTCCGCCTGCCATGCTATACTACTGGGCCGTGATCACTTCGGGAGGTGATCACGGGCATATGCTATATACTTTATACTGTTACATTACTTATGATACTATTCAAAGATGGGGGCTGAAGGGGCAGGTGGTTCCATCCCGGTAGAGGTGGGCCTGGGTTCCCGACAGCCCCCGACTATTACTTTGTGGCGGAGCGACAGGGCAGGTTGAGACCACCTAGGAGAGAGGTGGGCCTGGCCCTGGTCAGTGTTCGCGGATACTTCAACTAACACGCTTAACAAGTTCTTGGTATTTGATCTGAGTCTGGCCACTCGCCTATACGCACTAACCAACTACGCGGGAACAGTTATGGGCACTCGACGTTGTGGTATCAGCCGAAGCCTTCGTGACATCAGCGACTGAGCGGCGCGCGCCGCATTGGACCGTAAGCTCGCGCTTGTATTAAGGGGGCTGGGTCTGCTTCCGACCGCGTTCGCAACATGCATGTGTGCAATGGGCGATGGGCCCAGACCCCTGCGCCATAGGATTTAGACCGGCGTGCTGACCTCTCTGTTGTGCCTAGGTAGGGCTGCGACGTGTTGATCTTCTGCGGCCGTGCATGACCCGGAAAAGTGTGTCCGGCCAAATGGGATCGAGCGTGTTGGGTTATGTGGTGCACCCCTCCAGGGAAGTTTATCTATTCAAATAGTCGTGTCCCTCGGTAAAAGGACAACCTGGAGTTGTACCTTGACCTTATTGCAACTAGAACCGGATACTTAATAAAACACACCCTTCCAAGTGCCAGATACAACCCGGTGATCGCTCTCTCACAGGTCGACGAGGACAGGATCATCGGGTAGGATTATGCTATACGATGCTACTTGGTGAACTTACCATCTACTCTCTTCTACTTTCTACAAGATGGAGGTGGCCACAAGCGTAGTCTTCGACAGGACTAGCTATCCCCCTCTTATTCTGGCATTCTGCAGTTCAGTCCACCGATATGGCCTTTTACACATATACCCATGCATATGTAGTGTAGCTCCTTGCTTGCGAGTACTTTGGATGAGTACTCACGGTTGCTTTTCTCCCTCTTTTTCCCCCTTTCCCTTCTACCTAATTGTCGCAACCAGATGCCGGAGCCCAGGAGCCAGACACCACCGTCGACGAAGACTCTTACTACACTGGAGGTGCCTACTACTACGTGCAGGCCGCTGACGACGACCAGGAGTAGTTTAGGAGGATCCCAGGCAGGAGGCATGCGCCTCTTTCGATCTGTATCCCAGTTTGTGCTAGCCTTCTTAAGGCAAACTTGTTTAACTTATGTCTGTACTCAGATATTGTTGCTTCCGCTGACTCGTCTATGATCAAGCACGTGTATTCGAGCCCTCGAGGCCCCTGGCTTGTATTATGATGCTTGTATGACTTATTTTATTTTTAGAGTTGTGTTGTGATATCTTCCCGTGAGTCCTTGATCTTGATCGTACACGTTTGCGTGTATGATTAGTGTACGATTGAATCGGGGGCGTCACACAAGCAAGTCAGTGCCTAAAACACCGTACGAGCTGTGGACAGGAAGAGTGCCCTCCCTACAACACTTCAGGGTGTGGGGGTGCCCTGTTGAGGCCAAAATGTTTAATCCAAACATTGCAAAGTTAGATCCCAAAACAGTGAGTTGCCACTTCATTGGCTATCTAGACAGATCAAAGGGTTTTCGTTTCTAATGCCCAGATAGATATAGAAAGTTTGTAGAAACAAGACATGCGAGGACGAAATGATGAGGGGGAGCTTGGTAGCTCGGAAAATTGATCTTGAGGAGAAGAGGGTGCATGCACCTAATCCGATGATTCAGGAGCCATTTTTCTCACTACCAGTTGCAACTCCACCCATGACAACTATGGGGGTAGACCCGGAACCTGTCCGTCAGGAGCTGACTGAACCCGTTGTTGAGAATGAAAGGGAGGTGCAGCAGCAAATTTTAGAAGAAGTGCCAGAAGTTGAGGCACAGAATGTGCCAGAAACTGAGGCCCTTAGAAGGTCTACAAGACACAAAAAGTCAGCTATTCCTACTGATTATAAAGTTTATAACACGGAAATAGTTCATACAGAAAAAGATCCCACCTCAGATGAAGAATCCATGAGAAGCCCTCATTCATCGAAGTGGATGAAGGCAATGGAAGACAAGATGAAATCGATGAGTTCCAAAGATGTTTGGGCCTTAGAGGAAATTCTAAAGGAGCCAAGATAGTAGACTGCAAATGGGTCTACAAAACTAAGTATGACTCTAAAGAGAATGTAGAAAAGTATAAAGCAAGACTTGTGGCAAAAGGATTTACACAAAGAGAAGGGATAGATTACAATGAGACATTTTCTCCAGTCTCATGTAAAGATTCCTTCAGAATCATAATGGCATTAGTTGCTCATTTTGATTTAGAGTTACATCAAATGGACGTAAAGACGACGTTTCTCAACGGGGATTTAAAAGAGAATGTCTACATGAAACAACCCAAGGGTTTTATCATGGAAGGCAAGGAAAATATGGGATGTTGTCTGAAGAAATCCATTTATGGATTAAAGCAAGCCTCTAGACAGTGGTATCTAAAGTTTAATCAAACGATTAAAAGTTTTGGATTTAAAGAAAATATTAAGGATAACTGCATTTATGCAAAGTTTAAAATGGGAAATATATTTTCCTAATCTTGTATGTGGATGATATCATGCTTGCTAGCAGTGATGTTAGTCTACTACAAGAAACAATGAAGTTCTTATCCTCAAATTTTGTAGCTGTATGATATCCTGCTTGCTAGCAGTGATGTTAGTCTACTACACTCGCCCTGACTTAGCTTTTGTCACCGGGGTACTCGGTAGATATCAAGAGAATCCAGGCATAGAGCACTGGAAGATGGTAAAGAAAGCATTGCGTTATGCGCAAGGCACGAAGAACTACATGCTAACATACAGGTGATGCGATTCCCTAGAGATAAAAGGGTATTCAGACGCAGATTTTTCGGGTGACAGAGATGATAGAGAATCCACGTCAGGATACGTATTCACTCTCGCTGGGGGAGCTATTTCGTGGAAAAGCTCCAAACAATCGATAGTTGCATCATCCAAGATGTATGCAGAATTCATAGCATGCTTCGAGGCCACAGGGCAAGCGATATGGCTAAAGAAATTTATACCCGACTTGAAAGTGGTAGATTGTATTCACAAACCACTAAAGATGTACTGTGACAACCAGCCCACAGTATTCTATGCTCACAACAACAAGTTGAGTAATGCTGCCACAACAATAGAGATACGGTATTATGTTGTGAAAGACAAAATCCAGGATCAAACAATAAGTCTCGAGCATATAAGGACAAAGGACATGCTTGCGGGTCCGCTAACGAAAGGCTTACCACCCAATGTGTTCAAGGAACACTTAGCTGGCATGGTTTTAAAGGAAAGCCTTATGATTCCTGGATCATGAGAGGCCCAAAAGGAACAGAAAATGTTTCTAAACAAAACGTATGTTGTAGCTGTACGATTCTATTGGCAATTAAGCCGTGATGATGAAACATGCTCTATGTACCAATATGTGATGAAACAAATAAACTAGAAAGTATAAGGTTAAAAGTAAAGTTGAGATCAAGGGGGAGAATGTTAGGTTGATCTCTCTCCCGTTCGAGCCCAACGGGTCCAACGGGCCCTTGCATCGCGCCCTGATCGGGGGCGCCCAACAAAACCATGGTTGGTGGGCCCCTGTGACCCGCGCTATATAAACAGAGGTGGGGGCCGGGGCACGTGATATGAGGTTCACCGCTGCCACAAACCCCACCGATAATCCCTACCGATCTAGGGTTAGCGCGGTGCTCACGGGAAGCTCCACCACCGCCGCCATCCACTCTCTGCAATCACCGCCGTCGCCATCCACCATGGCCACCTCGGCGGGATCATCGACTCAGAGTGAAGGTAGGACCACCGGATTGATCTAGCCTAACCGATCTAGAGGATCTAACACCCTATACTCAAGAACAAACCGAAAAAGCCTATGCTTCATATTTTTGTTTCTTCGTTCTCGAGCAATATAGAAGTACGTGGTCCATGATCCACACACATATAATTCCATGATGACTAAAACCTGTGATATACTTGACAATCATGATTAGAGCCCTATATGTATTTTGTCAATAACATCAAAATATGATTAAGGGCATGATTGCACTTTCAAGGTGGTAGTGGCGAGGATCCAAGCAAAAGCTCTGGACTTTGGCACCGACGATGGTGATGCCTACAGGTGTCACTTGCCTATTGGGGTCGTCATTTTGGGCTCCTCGCGGAATCAGGGTTTCAGGTGAAAACTTTAGTTCATCATTTCAAGCTCGGCGGTGGTGGTGCTTTGCTCCATTACCCTTTTGAGGGCATTGTCAGGGAACTCAGGTACCTTCTGGTTGCAGCGTAGCAGCGTATCGACATCTTCGGGTGTGCTTTTATCCTGGTGTGATGCTTCTTCGGCTATGGTTCGATGGTTTCTCTTTGTTGGGGATATAACTACTGGGTATGACCCACCCAGATGGGGTCGGGTCATTCCACTAGCGGTTTAAAGATAAAGAAGCCCGATAAGGTCCAAGAAGATATGAAGATGGCGGTTCATAAAGCAAGCTTATTGAATGCCCAAGATCCAGAGGCGACTTGAGGCCCAAAGAGATGTGCTGCCATATGTTTAACTTGTTTTGTAAGACAAGCTTAGTTAGAAAGCCAGCCGGTCACGTTGTGTGAGCCGGCCGGGACTCTATAAGCCACCGGGCATCAACATGTATATAACAGGCTGACCCGACGGCGGGTTAACTCAAGAAACAACTGATCGAGAACTAGGTCAAGCGTATTCGCTCCCTAGTAATCGGAACCCAAGCAATACAACCTAAAGCAGGAGTAGGCTTTTACCTCATTGAGAGGGGCCGAACCTGGGTAAACTCTCTGTGTCCTTTGTCCCGGTTAACCCCTTCAAGCTAACCTAGATGCGATGGTTCCACACCTAAGTCCTTTTGCTAGGGCATCTTCCGTGTTAAGTCCACGACAGTTGGCTCCCCCCGTGGGGCCAGCGCACGGTGGTTTCGAGTTCTTGAAGGCCAGCTTCTCAGGGATCAAGGGATATCCGTGGGCCGGATGACCAAGAGTCGCCGCGGCATGATCTACATCGACGACGCAGGCCTGGCTCCCGAGGCCGATTCAACCGAATATGGGTACCGGGTCCCCTTCGGCGGAATCCACGTCTTCATCGGCAAGATTGGAAAGTCGGGGCCTGAGCCAGACACCTGCACCGACATCATCAAGACGGCTCGGCGTGCGCGACCCGCCGCGGTTCAAACCGCCATGAAGCATGCTTTTGTGGGTTTTATTCATGGAGCAGATCTTAAGGAAGGATCTGTATCTAGTGGAGAGACGGCCATCTACTCTGATGATGAGTCCTCAACCGGCGAAACCAATTCCATGTATCAGCTGGAAGACGGCGGGCTTGGGGGTTGTTCCGATGGCGACAGTATCCTGGACCCCTATGAGCCGCCGAACAGGGTTGCGATCTTCATGGCGGCACACAACTGGTGCTCAATTCAACAATCGCTGCGGCTATGACGTCCGGTTCAACGGTCGAGGCGACAGCCGGAGTGAGCGGTTCTGCTCACCCGCCGGCTCAGGTTCTGTCTGAGCTCTTGGACGCTTTGGAAAAATTAATGGGGGCAGAGGTAACCCCAGAGACTCAAGCACAACATAAGGTGGACGTCGCGAAGATGCGAGATGAGATAGCTCAAGCCAAGGAAGAGCTTAGCGCTGAGAACGCTAGGATGGCGACAGAGCGAGCCGCCTTGGATGCGCAATCACAACGGATTCAAGCAGAGGCTTTCCGGTTAAGTTTGGATCAGACTGCATCTAACGCCGTTCTAAGAAGGAGGCACCAGAGTCGTTTACCTCCGGAGTACGAAGCGAGCAATCTTTTCAACACCCCTGGGGCAGGACAAAGTAACCCGCCCGAGGTAACCCGGGCTGTTGAAACACCCGCAGCTGGGCTCAACCACATGTTGCGGATCCGCCCCGTTTGAATCTAACCCCGCCTCAGCAAGTGCCTACACCACCGGGTCATTTTTCTAATCCTCTGGATAATATGATTGTTGCGGTGTCACAGCTGGCGGCTCTTCCAGTGCAAGGTGAGTCTCCCGCGGCGGTTGAAGCCCGGAAGGCTGTGGAGCTTCTTCAGACGGCGGTCGCTCAGCAGGCGGCTTATTCGTACAGCCGCGATCGGATTCATTCGACTCCACGCCACAGTCGGAGTTACAGCTGGCGGATTGAGTCGCCAGCGGTTTCGAGCAGTGAACAACGCCGTAACCAACCCCGTGGGCATGACCTGCCACGTGCTGATAATGAGGCTCAACCTTTGGTGGATCAGGCCAGGGCACGTCGGGAGGCGGAGCTGGCGGCTTAGCTGGTAGCTCATCAGCACCCTCAGCATAACCCGTCAGTGTCTGTGGAAGCTGGGATGACTTCTAGGACCGTGGGTGTGCCGTTTCTGGTACCAGCTTTGCGTAATGAGTGCCTGCCCAAGGATTTTAAGGGTCCCCGTAAGGTGCCCAATTACATAGCAGTTCAACCCCCGTCGGCTTGGATTGAGAGTTATGAGCTAGCCATGGAGATGTTGGACGTCAATGACGCTGTGTCACTGGTACACGTCGGTGCTATAGAAACGGTTTTTAACCCCTTTCCGCGACAGCGTTCGGAACCGTCACCTAGTGAGTGTGGGCGATAGGGGGGTCCTTCCCACACGACCCAGAAACCGTCAAGTATATGCCCTCCCGGCACACACGCTCGGCGAAATGCGGTCGTGTACGACCGGCGAGCACTCAAATATAGAAATACGTACAGTAGTGCTAAAAATACAATTATACATGCGAAATCATTTCCGGTCGTAAGTACATCCCACACAGTCAGTCACCGCTAACGTTTCCGTTCGTATATACATCCCACACAGTCACTCTAAGGAAAATGTTTGCGCAAGGTGGCATAACGCAAACAGTTTTCAAGAGAATGTCGTTTGTGATTGTTCATTGATCCAACACAGTTTATTCCTAGAAACTGTGTGTGTTCCCTGAGGTCATCGCCCACGGTGTTTTCTCAATCAGCGTTTGCAATAGGAAAACCCAATTAGCAAGCTAATTGGCTAATTAGCGGGCTAATTGCCCTATTATTAATAATCCATTTACTAATCTAATTGACATTCATATTATGCACATAATAAATTCCATTTCCATATTAAGGAAGCAGGATTTCATAATTGAAATACATCGGAGTACAACATGATATAGCTTCAGCACTCAGCTACCCCATTAAACAACTACACCAGCAGCAAGTTTCACATGCAACGTGTAGAACCTTTCGAAATTATCATCATAGACGGTACATAGAGAGATGCATCTCATCTGGAAAACTGCTGAAGCGGAAGGCAAATATTGAGCCTTCATTCATGTTGAAGGTCTTTGCAACTTTAGGCCAGCGCCTGTGGATGATTGACCGTCCATCCTTCGACCTCTTCAGGAACACTTTAATATTGAACTGTGGGTGTTGTATGAAAACTTTCCTCGCCTCCTGACCATAGAGGTGGTTTGAGAGGTAATCATCAATGAACCCTGAAAACAAGGATGTGCATAAATATCTTCTCTATATTGGAAATGGGGTAAAGGAATAAAAAAGGCAAGGTATAATAGTTAGTCCATCTTGTAAACCTCAGTGCTTCCCATTGTTTCCCTGCAACACATATAAAGTAGCCAGTCATCAGGTTAAGTAAGTGTTCGCATGCTATCAGTAAAATATGTTGATGATAAATAAGCACATTGCAGATTCATCAGATTAATTCAAGCCACATGGAAAACCCATTTAACCAAACCAAGCAACTAGGAAATATAGCACTTGTATATGTTTCTCATGTATTAAGTGCAGCCAAATTTGATTTATTCCTCACATGGTATACAATAACAGAATGCAGCCACAACAATTGAACATCGCATCGCAGAATTGAACCAATCAGTTAACTAAACACCACAACAAATGAACCAAACGTTAACTGAGCACCACATTGCACAATATAACATACTCCTAATAGAAGATCAGACAGTTCACAAAACCAAGCATGCTTAACAACTTGGAAATATAGCAATTTTATTTGTTTCTCATGTATTTAGTACAACCAAATTTGATTTATTTCTCACATGGTATACAATAACAGAATGCAGCCACAACAATTGAACATCGCATTGCAGAATTGAACCAAGCAGTTAACAAAACACCACAACAAATGAACCAAACATTAACTGAGCACCACATTGCACAATATAACATACTCCTAATAGAAGATCAGATAGTTAACCAAACCAAGCATGCTTAACAACTTGGAAATATAGCAATTGTATTTGTTTCTCGTGTATTTAGTACAACCAAATTTGATTTATTTCTCAGATGGTGTACAATAGCAGAATGCAGCCACAACAATTGAACATCGCATTGCAGAATTGAACAAAGAAGTTAACTAAACACCACAAAAAATGAACCAAACGTTAACTGAGCACCACATTGCACAATATAACATACTCGTAATAGAAGATCAGACAGTTAACCAAACCAAGCATGCTTAACAACTTGGAAATATTGCACCCTCAAGAATTGAACATCACATTTGTAGAATTCAACCAAGCAGTTAACTGAACACCACATTGCACGACATATAGAACATATACACTATAGAAGAAGATTGCATGGTAAAAGTAGATAGCATAATTCACTAGAATTTGTTAAGGAAAGGCAGTATCTAGTAAACTGAACATGGGTCCTTATAGTGAGCTAATAAGACAAGCTACTCCTCATTGTCGGAGATATCGATGATGATTGGCTCCTTGGACATGGACGAAGGCGAGGCCTCTGCATCGTGGGTGCCCTCGTTGTAGTGGTGAGTTGCCTGAGCCGCTCCGGGCACCAACCTGCTGGCTCTCAAGACGAGGTAAGCACGTGCACGCTGAGAAAACACCTCGTAGTCTTCGTCGAAGGCTCCGACGGTGGCCTCGAGAAAACACCACGAACTGTCATTTAAAGCAGCCAACCGCGTCACGGCATCGATGCACGAGGCATCAACGGTGGCCTCGATGGCAAGGTGCTCCTCCAAGATCTGGGGGTTGGCACGAATGGCAGCCATCGCGACCTCATCCGCGCGTGCGGCCGCGATTTACTTCTCCGCTGCCAAATGCTCCTTGAAATCCTGGCTATACTGCGTGCACCATGGCTTAGGCCGGCGCTTATTTGATGGAGGGGTCGGTGATTTGGGTGGAAGGTGTCGCGCTCGCGCCGGCGGTCGGGGCATGTGGGATGTGGAAGGAGGAGGAGGATGGGGTCGGGTGTGGACTACCTACCTGGATAGGCGAGGCCGAGCAGCGTGAAGGAGGGTCACCGGCGAGGAGGCGGCGCTGCAAGCAAGGAGTGAAGGTTTCAACTTGGAAAGGAAGGCGGAGGCAAGGGAAATGTGACTTTTGGTAAGGGGGAGGGGGCGGGGAGGTAGATATTTCCGCGGAAGCTGAAAATTTGGAATCGCTTCAGCGAAAAAACTGGCGCGCAAAGTGTCATCAAACACGGTCCCTTATTTAGAGAGGGCTGTGGACTGTAGCCGTCGCACCTTCTCGCGTAAGCCGTATGCATACTATACTCCGACGGTGCTTTCACACGGTTGGTTATAATAAACTGTGTGGGATCTACTTGATTTTTCGTCTTGATTTGAATTACATAATGGGGTCACAGCGGCCATGGACGGTGTTTGAATTGCTAGACCATTTATCTGCAGTGAACATGCAACTATATGTGTGTCATAAAAGAATTGGAACTAGTCAGGGTTCGTTTGGACATTTTTATGCATTAAGTGAGTTTTCAATGCATTTATGTGCATAATTCAAATTTGAACTACATGCACATGCTCCAGTGCATATAAATTGGTTGAAAAATCAAATCTTTGTCCTTGGGTGCATGCTTAGGTCCCATGCAAGAAATGGGAATGAATGTCAAACACCCTGCCACCGTCACTCGGCCGCAAACATTGAGATACCCGGTTTTTAAATTCTAGTAAATCCAAATCTCGTCTGAAATTCATGAAACCTGGCATGCTATCATGTTGCGGCATCAACATGTTGTGGTAAATTTTTTGTCCCATTTGGGGCGGGTTTGGGTATATGCTTCTCACAAACCAGAGCTTCTCACAACAAGCATGATGGTTTCGGTAGGGAACGCCCCACCTTTGGGGACGAAACGATATCCATTGCCTCTTAATGCTTTCAAAAAATTTCTCGTGTCAACATAGAACAACAGGAGTGTTGTGTTATTTTTTATGATTCTTCAGGGTTCGTTTGGACATTTTTATGCATTAAGTGAGTTTTCAATGCATTTATGTGCATAATTCAAATTTGAACTAGATGCACATGCTCCAGTGCATATAAATTGGTTGAAAAATCAAATCTTTGTCCTTGGGTGCATGCTTAGGTCCCATGCAAGAAATCGGAATGAATGTCAAACACCCTGCCACCGTCACTCGGCCGCAAACATTGAGATACCTGGTTTTTAAATTCTAGTAAATCAAAAACTCGTCTGAAATTCATGAAACTTGGCATGCTATCATGGAGTGGCACCCGACATGTTGTGGTATTTTTCGTGTCCATCTTGAGAGAAGGCGCACTCGAATAACGTCCAACAAAGGCATTTTTAAAAAATAGCTGCCACTTTAGTATCTCAAAGGTTTGTATAATTCAAACTGTGTGTGTTATGTTAACCATTCACGTGACGCCATGTGTCTTGGTTTTTAATGGCTATAGATTTTAATGGCTCTTGATTGCAAACGTTTTAGATAGAACACCCGTATGCAAAGTGAGAGCGGGATTTGTGCATCTCTTGAACACAAACGGTTCTTTTGGATGACCTGTGTGAACCACTTACAAACAATTTGGTAAGATTTGCATCTGCCATATTGGGTATGTTGCCATTTGTTTAACTAGAAAGATTGACATTTGTTGATCTAGTAACATTGACATTTGCCAACCTTGTAACAATGCGATTTGTCAAAATATGAAGCTAAAAATCACTAGCAGTATCTAATTTTTGCAACGAAAATTCAATAATTAAGCATCGATGGAGGCGAGGAGGCATGTTCAGCCGGGCGTGCAGCGGGCGGCGCAGTACTATTCGATTTGACAGCGGGCGGCGCAATTCCTGATATGGCTTTAATGCAGACGAGGGAGAGGGTAGCGGTTCCCGAAATGTTGAACGGCCAATGATGCATCCTCCTTCAATTAGCATCGTGTGAATGCATGAGGGAAGTAATGGGAGGAGGACCAGGAAAAGAGGCAGCACGATGTGAATGCAATGCAGTTTGCACTCATATAAAGGCGCCCCTCCATTCCAATGCATCTACCACATCGTACGCACCTAAGCATTTGCCTAAGCACCTACACTAATAAGTGCAAAAGTGCTCACTCTAGACCCATGGCGGTGATGCGCGCGAGCGGCCAGTGGTTGTGCCAGATGGTCCACGACGCTGGCCTGCGGCATGGTGATACGTCTCCAACGTATCTATAATTTTTGATTGCTCCATGCTATATTATCTTCTGTTTTGGACATTATTGGGCTTTATTATTCACTTTTATATTATTTTTGGGACTAACCTATTAACCAGAGGCCCAGCCCAGAATTGCTGTTTTTTGCCTATTTCAGAGTTTCGCAGAAAAAGAATATCAAACGGAGTCCAAACGAAATGAATCCTTCGGGAACGTGATTTTCGGAACGAACATGATCCAGAGGACTTGGACCCTACGTCAAGAAAGCCACCAGGAAGCCACAAGGTAGGGGCGCGCCTACCCCCCTGGGCGCGCCCGCCACCCTCGTGGGCCCCATGTTGCTCCACCGACATACTCCTTCCTCCTATATATACCTACGTACCCCCAAACGATCAGATACGGAGCCAAAAACCAAATTCCACTGCCGCAATCTTCTGTACCCACGAGATCCCATCTTGGGGCCTGTTCCGGAGCTCCGCCGGAGGGGGCATCGATCATGGTGGGCTTCTACATCAACACCATAGCCTCTCCGATGAAGTGTGAGTAGTTTACCTCAGACCTTCAGGTCCATAGTTATTAGCTAGATGGCTTCTTCTGTCTTTTTGGATCTCAATATAATGTTCTCCCCCTCTCTTGTGGAGATCTATTCGATGTAATCTTCTTTTGCGGTGTGTTTGTTGAGACCGATGAATTGTGGGTTTATGATCAAGTTTATCTATGAACAATATTTGAATCTTCTGAATTCTTTTATGTATGATTGGTTATCTTTACAAGTCTCTTCGAATTATCAGTTTGGTTTGGCCTACTAGATTGATCTTTCTTGCAATGGGAGAAGTGCTTAGCTTTGGGTTCAATCTTGCGGTGTCCTTTCCCAGTGATAGTAGGGGCAGCAAGGCACGTATTGTATTGTTGCCATCGAGGATAACAAGATGGGGTTTTTATCATATTGCATGAATTTATCCCTCTACATCATGTCATCTTGCTTAAAGCGTTACTCTGTTCTTATGAACTTAATACTCTAGATGCATGCTGGATAGCGGTCGATGTGTGGAGTAATAGTAGTAGATGCAGGTAGGAGTCGGTCTACTTGTCTCGGACGTGATGCCTATATACATGATCATACCTAGATATTCTCATAACTATGCTCAATTCTGTCAATTGCTCAACAGTAATTTGTTCACCCACCGTAAAATACTTATGCTCTTGAGAGAAGCCACTAGTGAAACCTATGGCCCCCGGGTCTATTTTCCATCATATTAATCTCCCGACAACTAGCTATTTCTGGCACCGTTTTTATTTTGTTTACTTTACTTTGCATCTTTATCACAAAGATACCAAAAATATTATCCTATCATATCTATCAGATCTCACTCTCGTAAGTGACCGTGTAGGGATTGACAACCCCTTATCGCGTTGGTTGCGAGGATTTATTTGTTTGTGTAGGTGTGAGGGACTCGCGCGTAGCCTCCTACTGGATTGGTACCTTGGTTCTCAAAAACTGAGGGAAATACTTACGCTACTTTGCTGCATCACCCTTTCCTCTTCAAGGGAAAACCAACGCAGTGCTCAAGAGGTAGCAAGAAGGATTTCTGGCGCCGTTGCCGGGGAGTCTACGCAAAGGTCAACATACCAAGTACCCATCACAAACCCTTATCTCCCGCATTACATTATTTGCCATTTTCCTCTCGTTTTCCTCTCCCCCACTTCACCCTTGCCGTTTTATTCGCCCTTTTTCCGTTCGTCTTTTCGTTTGCCTTGCTGTCTTACTTGGCTCGTTTGCTCGTTTGGTTGAAATAGTTGAGTATTTATTCCTAAACAGAGAAGCTAATATCTATGGATCCTCATCCGCTTGCCAATCTTTTTAAGAGATCCAATTATGATGAACCAATTCCTAGTGATTGGGATGCAGTAGATTATCTTTATAAGGTTTTGCTTGAAATCCGTGAATCTGAAAATTGTGATGAAGTGCTTTATGAAGTGATTCACGATAGATCTTTGAATAAAAATCATGATTGCAATGATTTTATTATAAATTCTATTGATGTAAATTATGCTAATAATATGCAAAACCCTAAGCTTGGGGATGCTAGTTTTGCTATGTCCACTACCTGTTGCAATAATCATGATTGGGGAGATTCTTCTTATGATCTTGAAAATTTATTTAAGCCCCATGATGAATATAAGATTGATAATAGTGTTTGCAATAATATTAAAAGTGGGCTTGGACAAATCATGACTTTAGTTAATGATAATCCCACTATTTTGGAAGAGTGTCAACTTCGCATGCATGTGGATCGTGTTGAGAATATGTTATGTGATAGCTATATTGTTGAATTTTCTTATGATCCTACATGTAATTATTATGAGAGAGGAAAATATGGTTATAGAAATTTGCATGTTACTACATTACCTCTCTTTATGTTGAGATTGCTATTGTTCCTTTCCGCTTCCTTGCATATGCTAGTTTTTGCTTGCTATGATAATTTGTTTTTCTATAAGATTCCTATGCATAGGAAGTATGTTAGACATAGATGTGTTTGTTACGTATTTTATGATGCTCTCTTTGTGCTTCAATTCTTGTCTTTCATGTGAGCATCATTAAAATTATCAATGCCTAGCTAAAAGGCTTTAAAGAAAAGCGCTTGTTGGGAGACAACCCAATATTTTTCCTTGCTGTTATTCAATAAATCTTTGTTCTAGACTCTGGTTAGATGTGTTTTTATGTTTTAATTAGTGTTTGTTCCAAGTTAAACCTATAGGATCTTCTTGGATGATAGTTATTTGATCTTGCTGTAAATTCCAGAAACTTTCTGTTCACGAAAATAATTGTTAAAAATCACCAGAACGTGATAAAATATTGATTCCAATTGCTGCGGATCAATAAACAAATTGTATAGGTCGTCCTATTTTGGCTGATTTTTTGAGTTCCATAAGTTTGCGTTAGTTACAGATTACTACAGACTGTTTGGTTTTTGACAGATTCTGTTTTTCGTGTGTTGTTTGCTTATTTTGATGAATCTATGACTAGTAAAATAGTTTATGAACCATAGAGAAGTTGGAATACAGTAGGTTTAACACCAATATAAATAAAGAATGAGTTCATTACAGTACCTTGAAGTGGTCTTTTATTTTCTTTCGCTAACGGAGCTCACGAGATTTTCTTCTAAGTTTTGTGTTGTGAAGTTTTCAAGTTTTGGGTGAAAGATTTGATGGATTATGGAACAAGGAGTGGCAAGAGCCCAAGCTTGGGGATGCCCATGGCACCCCAAGATAATCTAAGGACACCAAAAAGC
The DNA here is from genome assembly GCF_018294505.1 of Triticum aestivum. Lineage (NCBI taxonomy): Eukaryota > Viridiplantae > Streptophyta > Magnoliopsida > Poales > Poaceae > Triticum > Triticum aestivum. The sequence continues at coordinate 480,109,811 of NC_057814.1, read as the reverse complement.
CAAAGCTTGGGGATGCCCCGGAAGGCATCCCCTCTTTCGTCTACTTCCATCGGTAACTTTACTTGGAGCTATATTTTTATTCACCACATGATATGTGTTTTGCTTGGAGCGTCTTGTATGATTTGAGTCTTCACTTTTTAGTTTACCACATTCATCCTTGATGTACACACCTTTTGAGAGAGACACACATGATTCGTAAATTATTAGAATACTCTATGTGCTTCACTTATATCTTTTGAGTTATATAGTTTTGCTCTAGTGCTTCACTTATATCTTTTAGAGCACGGTAGTGATTTTGTTTTATAGAAACTATTGATCTCTCATGCTTCACTTAGATTATTTTGAGAGTCCTACAAAACAGCATGGTAGTTTGCTTTAACAATAATAGGCATACAAGATTAGTAAAAGAAATATTCTTATGAGTGTGTTGAATACTATGAGAAGTTTGATGCTTGATAATTGTTTTGAGATATGAAGATGGTGATATTAGAGTCATGCTAGTTGAGTAGTTTTGAATTTGAGAAATACTTGTGTTAAAGTTTGTGATTCCCGTAGCATGCACGTATGGTGAACCGTTATGTGATGAAGTCGGAGCATGATTTATTTATTGATTGTCTTCCTTATGAGTGGAGGTCGGGGACGAGCGATGGTCTTTTCCTACCAATCTATCCCCCTAGGAGCATGCGCGTAATACTTTGCTTTCATAACTTGTAGATTTTTGCAATAAGTATATGAGTTCTTTATGACTAATGTTGAGTCCATGGATTATACACACCCTTCTTCCTTCCACCATTGCTAGCCTCTCTAATACCGCGCACTTTTCGCCGGTATCATACACCCACCATATACCTTCCTCAAAACAGCCACCATACCTACCTATCATGGCATTTCCATAGCCATTCCGAGATATATTGCCATGCAACATACCACTGTATCGTTTATTATGACACGCTTCATCATTGGCATATTGCTTTGCATGATCATGTAGTTGACATTGTATTTGTGGCAAAGTACATGTCACTCTTGATTCATTGCATATCCCAGTACACCGCCAGAGGCATTCATATAAAGTCATATTTTGTTCTAAGTATCAAGTTGTAATTGTTGAGTTGTAAGAAAATAAAAGTGTGATGATCATCATTTTTAGAGCATTGTCCCAAGTGAGGAAAGGATGATGGAGACTATGATTCCCCCACAAGTCGGGATGAGACTCCGGACGAAAAAAATAAAAAATAAAAGAGAAAAGAAAAGAGGCCATAAAAAAAGAGAAAAAAAGGCCCAAAAAATGAGAGAAAAAGAGAGAAGGGACAATGTTACTATCCTTTTACCACACTTGTGCTTCAAAGTAGCACCATGATCTTCATGATAGAGAGTCTCCTATGATATCACTTTCATATACTAGTGGGAATTTTTCATTATAGAACTTGGCTTGTATATTCCAATGATGGGCTTCCTCAAAAAGCCCTAGGTCTTCGTGAGCAATCGAGTTGGATGCACACCCACTTAGTTTATTTTGTTGAGCTTTCATATACTTATAGCTCTAGTGCATCCGTTGCATGGCAATCCCTACTCACTCACATTGATATCTATTGATGGGCATCTCCATAGCCCGTTGATACGCCTAGTTGATGTGAGACTATCTTCTCCTTTTTGTCTTCTCCACAACCACCATTCTATTCCACATATAGTGCTATATCCATGGCTCACGCTCATGTATTGCGTGAAGATTGAAAAGTTTGAGAACGTCAAAAGTATGAAACAATTGCTTGGCTTGTCATCGGGGTTGTGCATGATTTAAATATTTTGTGTGGTGAAGATAAAGCATAACGAGACTATATAATTTTGTAGGGATAACTTTCTTTGGCCATGTTATTTTGAGAAGACATAATTGCTTAGTTAGTATGCTTGAAGTATTATTATTTTTATGTCAATATTGAACTTTTGTGTTGAATCTTTCGGATCTGAATATTCATACCACAATTAAGAAGAATTACATTGAAATTATGCCAAGTAGCATTCCGCATCAAAAATTCTGTTTTTATCATTTACCTACTCGAGGACGAGCAGTAATTAAGCTTGGGGATGCTTGATACGTCTCCAACGTATCTATAATTTTTTATTGCTCCATGCTATATTATCTTCTGTTTTGGACATTATTGGGCTTTATTATTCACTTTTATATTATTTTTGAGACTAACCTATTAACCGGAGGCCCAGCCCAAAATTGCTGTTTTTTGCCTATTTCACAGTTTCGCAGAAAAAGAATATCAAACGGAGTCCAAACGGAATGAAACCTTCGGGAACGTGATTTTCGGAACGAACATGATCCAGAGGACATGGACCATACGTCAAGAAAGCCACCAGGAAGCCACAAGGTAGGGGGCGCGCCTACCCCCTGGGCGCGCCCTCCACCCTCGTGGGCCCCACGTTGCTCCACCGACGTACTCCTTCCTCCTATATATACCTACGTACCCCCAAATGATCAGATACGGAGCCAAAAACCTAATTCCATCACCACAACCTTCTGTACCCACGAGATCCCATCTTGGGGCCTGTTCCGGAGCTCCGCCGGAGGGGGCATCGATCACGGAGGCCTTCTACATCAACACCATAGCCTCTCCCATGAAGTGTGAGTAGTTTACCTCAGACCTACGGGTCCATAGTTATTAGCTAGATGGCTTCTTCTCTCTTTTTGGATCTCAATACAATGTTCTCCCCTCTCTTGTGGAGATCTATTCGATGTAATCTTCTTTTGCGGTGTGTTTGTTGAGACCGATGAATTGTGGGTTTATGATCAAGTTTATCTATGAACAATATTTGAATCTTCTGAATTCTTTTATGTATGATTGGTTATCTTTGCAAGTCTCTTTGAATTATCAGTTTGGTTTGGCCTACTAGATTGATCTTTCTTGCAATGGGAGAAGTGCTTAGCTTTGGGTTCAATCTTTCGGTGTCCTTTCCCAGTGACAGTAGGGGCAGCAAGGCACGTATTGTATTGTTGCCATCGAGGATAACAAGATGGGGTTTTTATCATATTGCATGAATTTATCCCTCTACATCATGTCATCTTGCTTAAAGCGTTACTCTGTTCTTATGAACTTAATACTCTAGATGCATGCTGGATAGCGGTCGATGTGTGGAGTAATAGTAGTAGATGCAGGCAAGAGTCGGTCTACTTGTCTCGGACGTGATGCCTATATACATGATCATACCTAGATATTCTCATAACTATGCTCAATTCTATCAATTGCTCAACAGTAATTTGTTCACCCACCGTAAAATACTTATGCTCTTGAGAGAAGCCACTAGTGAAACCTATGGCCCCCGGGTCTATTTTCCATCATATTAATCTCCCAGCAACAAGCTATTTCTGGCGCCGTTTTATTTTGTTTACTTTACTTTGCATCTTTATCACAAAAATACCAAAAATATTATCCTATCATATCTATCAGATCTCACTCTCGTAAGTGACCGTGTAGGGATTGACAACCCCTTATCGCGTTGGTTGCGAGGATTTATTTGTTTGTGTAGGTGCGAGGGACTCGCGCGTAGCCTCCTACTGGATTGATACCTTGGTTCTCAAAAACTGAGGGAAATTCTTACGCTAGTTTGCTGCATCACCCTTTCCTCTTCAAGGGAAAACCAACGCAGTGCTCAAGAGGTAGCACATGGCATCGTGGATCGTCTCCACACGGTGTTGGCGACCGGCTGGTGGATGGCCGCCGTCCACGCCAGCTACAACTCTCAGTACGACCAAATGATCGTTCGCACCACCAACAGGTTCACCATCATCAAGAAGCTCACGGACGACATCACCGTACTCCTCCAGCCCGCGTGCCCGGGCTCCTCATTGCGTGCCACTCTAATCGGCCTCCATGGTAGGAACCTCTTTCAAGCACTAGTGGCCCTGCGACTGCCCGCCGATGCCACGAAGAATGCCCACCTGGAGGTTGCGCTCGCCGCGAGGCGCCTCGCCCTGTAAGAAACCGTCGACCTACACATCCATGTGTACGTGTGAATCGTGTACATAGGTATCTACAAGGCCAGCGAGGACGCTACAACGTTGGCCTTCTTCAACCGGCTGGAAGCCTTGGATGCCATTGCTGAGAAGCACCTTGACCTCGCCACAAAAGCCGCCGCTCCTTAGCCGCCGGTCGGTGGCCCGGCTTACTGAGTTGAGGAGGAGGAGGTCGTACGTTGATGGATTCATCTTTCTTCTTGCCTCATGTAACCACCACTGTGACTGCATCATCGTGGCCTTAATTCTTATTGTGCTATTGCATTCTTGCTCTAGTCAATACAGACATGTGTGATCCCATTGATTGGCTTGAATGAAGGTCTATCCCGTTACTTTACAACATGTTTCCAAAACATGGACCTCGAGGTTAATTCAACTAATAGGACGGAGCATTATATACATTCAACGCAATTAAATGTTTTCCAAAAAAGTGATATGATTTCTGTGAAACTTATAAGTCATGTATGTCAAATTAACCTCTATGTACTTGTTCTCAAATTAACCTCCGGGCCTTTTTGCCGTGTATCACACACATCTTGTTAAGTTGAACCATTAATGTTCTCTTCCCTAATTGAAAACAGTGCATTCGACTGAACCATATGCCGTATATCACACACACCTTGATCTGGCTGACCGTTTCTGTTGCTTTCCCTAATAGCAAACAGTTCATCGGAGCGAATCGTATGCCGTATATCGCACACGCATTGATATGGCTGCCCGTTTCTGTTGTTCTGTCTAATCGCAAATAGTTCGTCTGGATCAACCGTATACCCTGCTTCGCACACGCAACTAAAATCTGAACCGTGTTTGATGCATCCGTCATCGCAAACGTTTTGCACCTTTTTTGACGGTTTTTTACACCACCGTTTGCGATTATGGCATCGCACACAGTTTCGTCGAAGGGTCTCTAATCGTAGTGTCGCGTTAGCAGCATCCTGCAGTAGTGTGTGTGCTAAGTATTTCACCATGATGTTGGATGGGCCAGCTCGCACCTAGCTAAAAGGGTTGCCCTCTAACTCCATCCGATGAGTTGAAGACACGTTTTATTCAGAATTTCAAGGACACATGCAAGCAGCCTCTGTCGATTCTTGATTTAGACACTTGCATCCAGAGTGAGGGTGAGTCAACCGCCCATTGGGTCCGCTGGATCTCGGCTATTATCCACTCCTCGGACAGTATCATCGCCGGCTCAGCTGTCCTGATCTTGGAGAAGAATTGCCTGTTCCTTCCCCTCAAGCAGAAGCTGGGGTGGCTTAAGCGCCACTGTAATGATATGGGAGAGCTCATGGCGGCTCCCGTCAAATATGCCAACTCTGATAGCACTATGGACCCTATGTCTGATGAGGAGAAAGCTGGTAAGGGGAAGAAGAACGGCAATGCGAAGGGACAACAGCACAATACGGCGGGTCAAGGTAATAATGGTAAGCGCAAGCAAGTCGACGGCGGTTCAGACTTTGTGGTCAATACCAACGTGCATGGTAATAATCAGCGTCGAAAGGGGAAATCATCAACACCTCGGTTTGGCGGGCCCAAGTTCAACCTTGGGGCGATAATGAATCAGCCTTGCCCAAAGCACGGTACTCTAGATAAGCCGGCCACCCATCCATGGAAGGATTGCTTCATCATGAGGGAATACAAAAAATCCGGCTTTTATCAGGACAATCATGGCTCGCATGGCGGGTCAGGATCTGCCTCTCAAGGGCCCGGCTTTGGAGGTGGTGGTTCAAACTCTGGTTTTCAGGGCCAAGGCAATCAAGGCGGTTTCAATCAATAGCCTAATCATGGTAATCAACAGCAGCAGTCCGGTTATCAGAGTAATCCAAAGCAGCTGAATTGTGGTCAGTATCATGTGTTTACCACGAGTTTGTGCAAACGGGATCAGAAGATTCATAAGCGGGTAGTGAACGCGGTTGAGCCGGCAGTCCCTCGATACTTGTGATGGTTTGAACAACCTATTGTATGGAGCCGTGAGGATCACCCGCCCCGGGTTGACAATCCGGGTCAAGTGGCTTTGGTAATTGCTCCTCAGGTTGGAGGATACAAGTTTACAAAGGTGCTTATGGATGGAGGCAGCAGTATCAATATCCTTTACTATGATGAATTTGACAGACAAAGATCTTAAGCCGTCTTCTATTGTTTTCATGGGGTGGTGCCTGGTAAGGCGGCGTATCCGATGGGTAAGATAGCTTTGGAAGTGGCTTTTGGCGATGATCATGATTACAGAGCTGAGACATTGACTTTTGAGGTGGTCAAGATCAAGAGCCCTTATCACGCTTTGTTTGGACGGCCGGCTTATGCTAAATTTATGGCACGGCCTTATTATGTTTATCTGCAACTTAGAATGCCAGGTCGTAAGGGTACCATCATGGTGCATGGCGATAGAAAGATAGCCTTGGAGTGTGAAGAGGGCGATGCTGCTTATGCTGAATCTGTTTGTGCAACAGAGGAGTTGAAATTTTATAAAGATAATGTTGACCCGGCGGATATGACCCCCTTGAAGAAGCCAACATCAGAGCATGACCCTTTGTTGAAGTTTAAGTCAACAGATGACACCAAGCAAGTTTACTTTGTTCCTGGCGACTCATCCAAACAGTTCAGTATCAGTGCCAATATGGGTCCGAAATAGGAAAGCACACTCATCGAGTTCTGATACGTCTCCAACGTATCTATAATTTTTGATTGCTCCATGCTATATTATCTTCTGTTTTGGACAATATTGGGCTTTATTATACACTTTTATATTATTTTCGGGATTAACCTATTAACCGGAGGCCCAGCCCAGAATTGTTTTTTTGTCTATTTCAGAGTTTCGCAGAAAAAGAATATCAAACGGAGTCCAAACAGAATGAAACCTTCGGGAACGTGATTTTCAGAACGAACGTGATCCAGAGGACTTGGACCCTACGTCAAGAAAGCTACCAGGAAGCCACGAGGTAGGGGGCGCGCCTACCCCCCTGGGCGCACCCTCCACCCTTGTGGGCCCCACGTTGCTCCACCGACGTACTTCTTCGTCCTATATATACCTACGTACCCCCAAACTACGAGATACGGAGCCAAAAACCTAATTCCACCGCCGCAACCTTCTGTACCCGTGAGATCCCATCTTGGGGCCTGTTCCGAAGCTCCGCCGGAGGGGGCATCGATCATGGAGGGCTTCTACATCAACACCATAGCCTCTCCGATGATGTGTGAGTAGTTTACCTCAGACCTTCGGGTCCATAGTTATTAGCTAGATGGCTTTCTCTCTCTTTTTGGATCTCAATACAATGTTCTCCCCCTCTCTCGTGGAGATCTATTCGATGTAATCTTCTTTTGCAGTGTGTTTGTTGAGACCGATGAATTGTGGGTTTATGATCAAGTTTATCTATGAACAATATTTGAATCTTCTCAATTCTTTTATGTATATCTTTCCAAGTCTCTTCGAATTATCAGTTTGGTTTGGCCTACAAGATTGATCTTTCTTGCAATGGGAGAAGTGCTTAGCTTTGGGGTCAATCTTGGGGTGTCCTTTCCCAGTGACAGTAGGGGCAGCAAGGCACGTATAGTATTGTTGCCATCGAGGATAACAAGATGGGGTTTATATCATATTGCATGAATTTATCCCTCTACATCATGTCATCTTGCTTAAAGCGTTACTCTGTTCTTATGAACTTAATACTCTAGATGCATGCTGGATAGCGGTCGATGTGTGGAGTAATAGTAGTAGATGCAGGCAGGAGTCGGTCTACTTGTCTCGGACGTGATGCCTATATACATGATCATACCTAGATATTCTCATAACTATGCTCAATTCTGTCAATTGCTCAACAGTAATTTGTTCACCCACCGTAATACTTATGCTCTTGAGAGAAACCACTAGTGAAACCTATGGCCCCTGGGTCTATTTTCCATCATATTAATCTCCCGACAACAAGCTATTTCTGGCGCCGTTTTTGTTTTACTTTCTTTACTTTGCATATTTATCATAAAAATACCAAAAATATTATCTTATCATATCTATCAGATCTCACTCTCATAAGTAACCGTGTAGGGATTGACAACCCCTTATAGCGTTGGTTGCGAGGATTTATTTGTTTGTGTAGGTGCAAGGGACTCGTGCTTGGCCTCCTACTGGATTGATACCTTGGTTCTCAAAAACTGAGGGAAATACTTACGCTACTTTGCTGCATCACCCTTTCCTCTTCAAGGGAAAACCAACGCAGTGCTCAAGAGGTAGCAAGAAGGATTTCTGGCGCCGTTGCCGGGGAGGTCTACGCAAAAGTCTACATACCAAGTACCCATCACAAACCCTTATCTCCCACATTACATTATTTGCCATTTGCCTCTTGTTTTCCTCTCCCCCACTTCACCCTTGACGTTTTATTCGACCTCTATTTTCCGCTTGCCTCTTTTTTGCTTGCTTCTTGTTTGCTCGTGTGTTGGATTGCTTGCTCGTCACGATGGCTCAAGATAATACCAAATTATGTGACTTTACCAATACCAACAATAATGATTTCCTTAGCACTCCGATTGCTCCTCTTACCGATACTGAATCTTGTGAAATCAATGCTGCTTTGTTGAATCTTGTCATGAAAGATCAATTCGCCGGCATTCCTAGTGAAGATGCCGCTACTCATCTAAATAGCTTCGTTCATTTGTGTGATATGCAAAAGAAGAAAGATGTGGATAATGATATTGTTAAATTGAAGCTATTTCCTTTTTCACTTAGAGATCGTGCTAAAGCTTGGTTTTCGTCTTTGCCTAAAAATAGAATTGATTCGTGGAATAAGTGCAAAGATGCTTTTATCTCTAAGTATTTTCCTCCCGCTAAGATCATCTCTCTTAGAAACGATATTATGAATTTTAAGCAACTTGATCATGAACATGTTGCACAAGCTTGGGAGAGGATGAAATTAATGATACGTAATTGCCCTACGCATGGTTTGAATTTGTGGATGATTATACAAAAAATTTATGCCGGATTGAATTTTTCTTCTAGAAATCTTTTAGATTCAGCCGCGGGAGGCACTTTTATGGAAATCACTTTAGGAGAAGCTACTAAACTCCTAGATAATATTATGGTTAATTATTCTCAATGGCACACTGAAAGATCTACTAATAAAAAAGTGCATCCGATGGAAGAAATTAATGTTTTGAGTGGAAAGATGGATGAACTTATGAAATTATTTGCTAATAAAAGTGTTTCTTCTGATCCTAATGATATGCCTTTGTCTACTTTGATTGATAATAATAATGAATCTTTGGATGTGAACTTTGTTGGTAGGAATAATTTTGGTAACAACGCGTATAGAGGAAACTTTAATTCTAGGCCTTATCCTAGTAATTCCTCTAATAATTATGGTAATTCCTACAACAATTATTATGGAAATTTTAATAAGATGCCCTCTGAATTTGATACTAGTGTTAAGGAATTTATGAATTCGCAAAAGAATTTCAATGCTTTGCTTGAAGAGAAATTGCTTAAAGTTGATGAATTGGCTAGGAACGTTGATAGAATTTCTCTTGACGTTGATTCTTTAAAACATAGATCTATTCCTCCTAAGCATGATATCAATGAGTCTCTCAAAGCCATGAGAATTTCCATTGATGAGTGCAAAGAGAGAACCGCTAGGATGCGTGCTAAGAAAGATTACTTTATGAAAGCGTGTTCTTCTAGTTCCTTTGAAAATAAAGATGAAGATCTAAAAGTTATTGATGTGTCCCCTATTAAATCTTTGTTTTGCAATATGAATCTTAATAATGATGGGCCTGAATATGATCCACCTTTACCTAGAAGGCTTTCCAGAAATTCGGAGTTTTTAGATCTTGATGCTAAAATTGATAAAAGTGGGATTGAAGAGATCAAAACATTAGATATTAATGAACCCACTATTTTGGATTTCAAGGAATTTAATTATGATAATTTCTCTTTGATAGATTGTATTTCCTTGTTGCAATCCGTGCTAAATTCTCCTCATGCCTATAGTCAAAATAAAGCCTTTACCAAACATATCGTTGATGCTTTGATGCAATCTTATGAAGAAAAACTTGAGTTGGAAGTTTCTATCCCTAGAAAACTTTATGATGAGTGGGAACCTACTATTAAAATTAAAAGTAAAGATCATGAATGCTATGCTTTGTGTGATTTGGGTGCTAGTGTTTCCACGATTCCAAAAACTTTGTGTGATTTGCTAGGTTTCCGTGATTTTGATGATTGCTCTTTAAACTTGCACCTTGCGGATTCCACTATTAAGAAACCTATGGGAAGAATTAATGATGTTCTTATTGTTGCAAATAGGAACTATGTGCCCGTAGATTTTATATTTCTTGACATAGATTGCAATCCTTCATGTCCTCTTATTCTTGGTAGACCTTTTCTTAGAACGATTGGTGCAATTATTGATATGAAGGAAGGGAATATTAGATTCCAATTTCCCTTAAAGAAAGGCATCGAACACTTCCCTAGAAAGAAAATAAAATTACCATATGAATCTATTATGAGAGCCACTTATGGATTGCCTACCAAAGATGGCAATACCTAGATCTATCCTTGCTTCTATGCCTAGCTAGGGGCGTTAAACGATAGCGCTTGTTGGGAGGCAACCCAATTTTATTTTTAGTTTTTTTTTGCATTTTTCTTCTGTTTAGGAATAAATAATTGTTCTAGCCTTTGGTTAGATGTTTTTTTATGTTTTAATTAGTGTTTGTGCCAAGTTAAACCTATAGGATCTTTTTGGATGATAGTTATTTGATCTTGCAGAAAATTCCAGAAACTTTCTGTTCACGAAAATAATTGTTAAAAATCACCAGAACGTGATAAAATATTGATTCCAATTGCTGATGATCAATAGAAAAATTGTCTAGGTCCTCCTTGTTTGGCTGATTTTTTCGAGTTCCAGAAGTTTGCGTTTGTTACAGATTACTACAGACTGTTCTGTTTTTGACAGATTCTGTTTTTCGTGTGTTGTTTGCTTATTTTGATGAATCTATGGCTAGTAAAATAGTTTATAAACCATAGAGAAGTTGGAATACAGTAGGTTTAACACCAATATAAATAAATAATGAGTTCATTACAGTACCTTGAAGTGGTCTTTTGTTTTCTTTCGCTAACGGAGCTCACGAGATTTTCTGCTGAATTTTGGGTTGTGAAGTTTTCAAGTTTTGGGTGAAAGATTTGATGGATTAAGGAACAAGGAGTTGCAAGAGCCTAAGCTTGGGGATGCCCATGGCACTCCCAAGATAATCTAAGGACACCTAAAAGCCAAAGCTTGGGGATGCCCTGGAAGGCATCCCCTCTTTCGTCTATATTTTTATTCACCACATGATATGTGTTTTGCTTGGAGCGTCTTGTATTATTTGAGTCTTTAATTTTTTTAGTTTACCACAATCATCTTTGCTTTACACACCTTTTGAGAGAGACACACATGATTCGGAAATTATTAGAATACTCTGTGTGCTTCACTTATATCTTTTGAGTTATATAGTTTTTGCTCTAGTACTTCACTTATATCTTTTAGAGCACGGTGGTGGATTTGTTTTATAGAAACTATTGATCTCTCATGCTTCACTTAGATTATTTTGAGAGTCTTAAATAGCATGGTAATTTTCTTAAATAATCCTAATATGCTAGGTATTCAAGATTAGTAAAAACTTTCTTATGAGTGTGTTGAATACTAAGAGAAGTTTGATGCTTGGTGATTGTTTTGAGATATGGAGGTAGTAATATCAAAGTTGTGCTAGTTGAGTAGTTTTGAATTTGAGAAATACTTGTGTTGAAGTTTGCAAGTCCCGTAGCATGCACGTATGGTAAACGTTATGTAACAAATTTGAAACATGAGGTGTTCTTTGATTGTCCTCCTTATGAGTGGCGGTCGGGGACGAGCGATGGTCTTTTCCTACCAATCTATCCCCCTAGGAGCATGCGCGTAGTGCTTGGTTTTTGATGACTTGTAGATTTTTGCAATAAGTATGTGAGTTCTTTATGACTAATGTTCAGTCCATGGATTATACGCACTCTCACCTTTCCATCATTGCTAGCCTCTTCGGTACCGTGCATTGCCCTTTCTCACATTGAGAGTTGGTGCAAACTTCGCTGGTGCATCCAAACCCCGTGATATGATACGCTCTTTCACACATAAACCTCCTTATATCTTCCTCAAAACAGCCACCATACCTACCTATTATGGCATTTCCATAGCCATTCCCAGATATATTGCCATGCAACTTTCCACCCTTCCGTTTATCATGACACGTTCATCATTGTCATATTGCTTTGCATGATCATGTAGTTGACATAGTATTTGGGGAAAAGCCACCGTTCATAATTCTTTCATACATGTCACTCTTGGTTCATTGCATATCCCGGTACACCGCCGGAGGCATTCATATAGAGTCATACTCTGTTCTAGTATCGAGTTGTAATCATTGCGTTGTAAATAAATAGAAGTGTGATAATCATCATTTTCTAGAGCATTGTCCCAAGTGAGGAATAAATAAAAAGAGAAAGGCCATAAAAAAAGAGAAGGCCCAAAAAAATGAGAGAAAAAGAGAGAAGGGACAATGTTACTATCCTTTTACCACACTTGTGCTTCAAAGTAGCACCATAATCTTCATGATAGAGAGTCTCTTGTTTTGTCATTTTCATATACTAGTGGGAATTTTTCATTATAGAACTTGGCTTGTATATTCCAACAATGGGCCTCCTCAAGTGTCGTAGGTCTTCGTGAGCAAGCATGTTGGATGCACACCCACTTAGTTCCTTTTGTTGAGCTTTCATATATTTATAGCTCTAGTGCATCCGTTACATGGCAATCCCTACTCCTTGCATTAACATCAATCGATGGGCATCTCCATAGCTCATTGATTAGCCACGTTGATGTGAGACTTTCTCCTTTTTTGTCTTCTCCACATAACCCCCATCATCATATTCTATTCCACCCATAGTGCTATATCCATGGCTCACGCTCATGTATTGCGTGAAGGTTGAAAAAGTTTGAGATTACTAAAGTATGAAACAATTGCTTGGCTTGTCATCGGGATTGTGCATGATGAGAGCATTCTTGTGTGACGAAAATGGAGCATGACTAAACTATATGATTTTGTAGGGATGAACTTTCTTTGGCCATGTTATTTTGAGAGGACATAATTGCTTAGTTAGTATGCTTGAAGTATTATTATTTTTATGTCAATATTGAACTTTTATCTTGAATCTTTCGGATCTGAATATTCATACCACAATTAAGAAGAATTACATTGAAATTATGCCAAGTTGCATTCCACATCAAAAATTCTGTTTTTATCATTTACCTACTCGAGGACGAGCAGGAATTAAGCTTGGGGATGCTTGATACGTCTCCAACGTATCTATAATTTTTTATTGCTCCATGCTATATTATCTTCTGTTTTGGACGTTATTGGGCTTTATTATACACTTTTATATTATTTTTGGGACTAACCTATTAACCAGAGGCCCAGCCCAGAATTGTTGTTTTTTTGCCTATTTCAGAGTTTTGCAGAAAAAGAATATCAAACGGAGTCCAAACGGAATGAAACCTTCGGGAACGTGATTTTCGGAACGAACGTGATCCAGAGGACTTGGACCCTACGTCAAGAAAGCTACCAGGAAGCCACGAGGTAGGGGGCGCGCCCTCCACCCACGTGGGTCGCACGTTGCTCCACCGACGTACTCCTTCCTCCTATATATATACTTGTAACAGCCCCAAAATTGGGTTATCAATTTTTGTGCTGTTATTCTCTCCTGGCACTCATTTTCAAATTTTTCTCCTGAGTTTGCTGGATGACCCTGAGAAATTTTTGTCATTTCCAACCTTTCAAAATCCTGCTCATGTCTTTTTCAATGGGCAAGACCTCATTTGCATCAGCTCAATTCCTCTTAAACCCTAATTCCAAATTTTTGGAATTTGGATATGCCCTTGTGATTACAAAGGAGCCACCATTTTCCTTGTTCCGTTGATCCTCCCAATTGATCCCAGAGATCATCCTATCTTTCTTAACCTTGGATATGCAAAAATATTGCTAAGTCCAATGCAATATTTTTGAATTATGATTTATTCCTTTTCTTGCCTTTCTAAGGAATAAAATCCAAAGGCATATCTGGCCAGCTCCTAAATTCATGAGAATTGGTGGAGTTGATGCTTATGCCTAATCCAAGCTCTGGCAAGTATATTGGCCATAATTAAATAAGGAAAATTGCCTTTTCCTATTTAATGCCAATATTGCATTTCTGCCAATTTCCAAAGGAACTACTATTTTTATAGCAGAGAAAATTCCCACATAAATTGTGGAGCTTGTCCTTGCTATATAATCACTAGTTCCATCCTAATATCATGATTCCACAGTTCAAAATTTGGCACATGATCCAATGCAAGTTTCTGCCTTCTCTGAAATTTTGCAAAGGAAGTGCTTTATTGCTAAGTCCAATTGAGCTGCACTTTGGCAGGGTGTTTAACATTGTTAAATAACCCATGGATACCAAAGATGAGCTCAATCCATTCACCCTAGCTCCCTGTGCAATTTTTCAAAGTTTCTGACCAGAACACAAGTTTGTGAAGGAAGTACCTTCATAGTGTTTCCAAATGGGATGAAACTTTTCCGTCCTCTCAGGTATCTCAAATCATTATCCTCCACCCAAATTCAGTTCATTTCATTGAACTATGTGAGCACAGGAGCAATTCTTGTTTTTTGTCCAAATTTTCAGTTTGTGAAGCAAGTGTATTTTATCTTGCTCCATTATGGCTGATAATTTTTCCAGGCCTTCTACTACTCATATAACCTATCTCTAGAAGATTGTGGCTCATTTCACTTGACCAATTGCCCTGAGGATTTTTCTGAAGTTTTTGGACAGAAATGATAGCTGTGAAGGAAGTACCATTTTGGTGAGTCCATTTGGTATGAACTTTTTACAGCATCATGGTATGTTCAAATCATCAGGCTTTGCCAAGTTATAGCCCAATCCATCACTCCTAGTGAGTGTTTCATCATGATTAAGTTTCTAGGTCAGTTTTGGTGGTTGTACAGCAACTATGGTAAATAGTTGTCCATTTTACCTCAAAACTCCCAGGACCGTAGCCCTTTCTACCCCAAGCCTCCCGGACATCAAGTTTACCATTTACCCTCTCTGGTTTAATCTCTAGGATGTTGCCAAGTTTGCAATAGCAAACTTGTGGAGCTTGATTCACTCATCTCCATTTGTCTCTGCCCGATCTTTCACCATGGTAATACTCCACGCTGGAAGGACTATGCGGTAGACATGAATTTACATCAGTTAAAACCCCAGAGCATGCCATGCCAGTGGTGACCACGCGTGTAACCAGCCAAAATGGTGGTCTAGCCACTGTGGTCGTCGGCATCGCTACCCCGACCGCCTCTGGCCTCGCCATTAATGTCCAGTAGCCCCCCCTCGTCGTCGTCTTCCCTCTGGACCGCTACCCCCTTCGTTTTCTTCTCCGAAGAGTCGTGCCAACGACCGGAATAGTGCGCTCCTGTGCATCGTCGTCTTCCTCGCCGATGTCTTCTTCCTCCGTTCATCCGCACGCCTTCCTCGTCTCCGTGACCCTCTGGCGTTCGTCTTGATCCCCCTCGTCGCCTTCCCGTGCCTCCCCGTGAGCCTTGGCCGCGCCTGCGCCCTCGCCGGCGCACGGACACGTCGCACGCCGCATGCCACCTCGCCCCCCCTTCCCGAGCTCTCCCGCGGCTATAAGTAGAGCCCTCGAGCTCTTCCGCAGCCACAACGCCTCTCAAAGCCTCCCCACTCGCCTTGGAGCTCCACATCCCCCTCCATGGCCGAATGGCCGCCGCCGATCCCCCTCGGCCATTCTCTCTCTCCGGCCGTCCCCTGCCCAGTCTGAGCCCATGGATGGACGCGCCACTCCCCGTCGATCCTCCCTGGCTCGCCGCCCCTCCGCTTCCCCCACCAGAACCCCATGCCCACCAGAGCCCGAAGCCCCTCTCCGCCGCGTGCCCTGCTGCTTCTTCTCCTGCGCTCCTCGCCGGCAACCGAGCCCACCAGGAGATGCGCCTCGTTCTCCTGAGCTCGTGGGTAGGTCGGCCGTCGCGAGAGGTGGCCGGACGCGCCGGCGATCGCCGTCGGGGCGATCCCCTCCCGCTGCCTCGCTCGACCCCGAGCGTGAGGAAGAAGAAGGCCAGGCGGGCCCCGCCCGCGTTGACCCTGCCTCTGGGCCCCACCTGTCGGCGAGACGGGGAGCGCCACGTTGGATAAGTGGACGCGCCCCAGGCGCGAAGTCGTTTTCCCCACGCGAAAGCGTATTGCTGGATAATGCGCTTTCAATCACCGAAAGCGTATTCTTCCTATTCTTTGGGTTAGAATGCGCTTTCCTTTTTGGAAAGCGTATTTCTGAGAAAGACGCGATCTGTTTTTCTGCTAGGGCCCCGTTTGTAATGATTTTCTTTACAGATTGGTCGCTGATAGTTAAACGGTCATATCTTTTTACCCACAACTCCAAATGAGGTGAATCCAAAGCCCACGTCTTCGTTTCGTCGAGCCCGTTCCGTTGATGTCATTTTCATAATATTTTCACACAGTGAAAATGACCATTTTTCCCTTGCACGTAAACAGCCCCCTCCGAGAGAGAACTGTGTCCGGCAAATCTTTCCGCGATCGTTTCACACTTCTTCCCGAAGTATTTGCCGACCCCCAGGCAAGCCAACCTCTTATCATGAGCCCTGAACTTGCATGTTGACTTTGCTGGCACCTTGTGTGTGTGTAGTTGCAGTTGTTTCATATCGTTTTCGTTTGCAGTTATTCCATTATGCCTGTCATGCATGCTTGTGTTTTCACGATATCGTTTGCCATGCTAATTAGAATGTTTTTATTGATAATGCCATTTCACTACTCTACTTTATTTGCATGTCATCATTATAAAATATTATGAGGATTGTAATGCACCGTTGATATGCTATTACTTGGTATTGTCATGTTCTTTATGCTATAGTTGTGCACTTGAGAAGTTCAATATTTTGTTCATGCATTTGTATGCTGCATGCTCATTGTTGCATTCATGCTCATGATGATGGAGAAGGAATTAAAATGACTTAATAATAAAAAACCTCCTCCGTCATCGATGGGATCGAGGCATAGTGCCACCAAATCGAAATTTTTCAGTGCAGCCACATTTGCCTTATGGGAAGGCCTTAATGTGATCTATTGTCGTGCCTCTCGTCGGTGCCTCCAATTAGGGAAGGTTATGGGCATGCTTACCCTGATCAGGCAGGTGGACATAACCTTGTGTGCCCGTTGTTAAAAAATTTGGTACCGGTCCCCGTGAGGGACGTTTTGGCCACGACGGTGGTCGTTGTGTCTTTGGTAGACACGGGGCCACCCAGGACTAGCCCAGTTGGGAGTGGGTCGGAGTGGCCGGGAGAGTGTCATGGCAGTAGGTCGGTTTCGTCGGAATGCCATTGGTCCACCCGAATGGGATGACGAGGCCATGGGTTCCGTGGTGTGGGTACAGTGTGCTACCTCTGCAGAGTGTGTATAAAGTCTATCGATAGCAACAGTTCATAGTAGGTCCCACTATCAGGTCTTGGTCGAAATGGAGGACAAACCGAAATAATTAAGTTGGTAAATAAATATGTGATAACAAGAATATGGTAACTTGAACTATGAGATAGTCGTGAGGAGTCACGACGATATTTTGATGATGAGATAAGTGGTTGTGATCGCCGTAAGGATCACGGGCCAAATATTGGTCGTGGTTGTGATCGCCGTAAGGATCACGAGTTGTTCTTGAGAAAGACCACTTTGGTGGTGTGTTTGTGATCCAGAGATGATCACAGTTGATAAGAGAGTCTGAGGGACTCGGTGCACAAGTTTGGTTGCATTGCTGGAATAATATATCATTATTTGCATTTAAAGAACCATGATAGAACAGAAGATGATTGCATAATGTTAACATGCTATGTCTGCATTGGATATTATTGGTAGTTTATTTTCAGCATAGTTTCTTGATGACATGCTATGCTTTGATTGACATGTTAAGTTATGCCATGATTGAGATAAAATTCTATGTTTTGCTATTACAATGTTATAATCATGTTCTGATATGCCATGTCATTGCCATGTTAGTAGATGTTATGATTTTGTTCATGCTTAGTTGATTTTTATCATGCCATGTTTAGTAATTGATATGAGATAGGGTGTTGCATGCGCTCGGTTCTTGCTTTGTCTGCAGCTTGTTTGGATGCTATGTATTTGGTTGTCTTGCAAGTACATTCAATGTACTGACCTGGCGTGTCATGCCAGTTTTGTAGGTCGTACCCGTATTGCTCGCTTGATCCGTCGTGCTAGGCCGTAATCTTGCCAGTCCTGTGAGTTGTGGAGCCCAGCCAGAGTTGTTATGCTGCCAAACCAAGACTTCCGCCGCCATTTTTATCAGACTTCCGCTGTCATTTAATAGCCTTAGGGCTATGCCAGATAATTGTATTCATCAATGATGTAATCTCATATACATGTATTTGATGAATATTTTTGTACCTGGAATGTTGTATTATGGACCTGTCGTGCGTCAGGTGTTATCCTGGGCTGACGTGCGAAGGCCCCCTGCTCCATGCGGATCGGGGTGCCACAGGGCATGGTATCAGAGCAGCCAGGCTGGCATAGGTTATCCTAGTATTAGATCACCGCTACCATTAACCGGTAATGGCCCTAAGGGATTTGACCCCTCCCTGCATACGGCATGGCCACTGTTAATCAACAGGTGGCGCAGTCGGGACCGACACGTCCTCACCCCGCTGTCCCGGCCTAGTTATCCATGGCGCGAATAGCAACCATATCCTTTCGGGTCGGCCACACCGCTCACCCTTCGCCATTAAGGGAAAGGGGCCACACCATGCGGGCATGTCTCGCATAGCTCCCTATAAAAGCCCCCTTTCCGCTCGCCGTATCGCTCACCCCTCAGTCAACCATGTCCCTGCAGAGAAGCCTAGCTAGTAGCACTCCAGCCATGACTGGCACCTTCAAAGCTCCCAAGTTTCACAGCCGCACCGGTGCCGTCAACCACCCTGGCTTTCCACCCCTTCTTGCTGAGATGCTCACCAAAGCCTTTGGCTGTAAGGCTAGCCCCGATTACCTGGTGTTCCAATCATCACCCGTCCCTCACCTTCATCGCTTCGATGCAAGAGTGTGCATCAGCCTAGTAGCGGATGGCCAGCCGTTGGTTTTTCAGGGTAGAGCTATGCCTACCTCTGATTTAGCCATTCAGGCCGCTGCTGTGGAGGCTATGCTTCACCTCCGAACCAGATACCCGCATATGGCAGCAAGGCGTGATTTGTGCTTCTACCCCATTATGATAGAGGTAGGAATGCAGCCTTCTCCCACTAGCCAAGGAGATGACCCCACAATCGCTCGCCTGGTGCAGTATATTACCGCCCAGGGGATGATGATTTCCCAGATGCTTGCCGAGTTTCGAACTCTGGACAACGATGCGGTGCGAGTCGTCAAGGAAGCTTACCGTGAGGCTCGTAAATTCGCATCTCAAGTCATTTGTCCAACGCCATCCGAACCAGTGCTGTCCTCGTAAATTCGCATCTCAAGTCATTTGATCTCATAACTATGCTCAATTCTGTCAATTGCTCAACAGTAATTTGTTCACCCACCGTAATACTTATGCTCTTGAGAGAAGCCACTAGTGAAACCTATGGCCCCCGGGTCTATTTTCCATCATATTAGTCTCCCGACAACAAGCTATTTCTGGCGCCGTTTTTGTTTTACTTTCTTTACTTTGCATCTTTATCATAAAAATGCCAAAAATATTATCTTATCATATCTATCAGATCTCACTCTCGTAAGTGACCGTGTCGAGAATGACAACCCCTTATCGCGTTGGTTGCGAGGATTTATTTGTTTGTGTAGGTGCGAGGGATTCGTGCGTGGCGTCCTACTGGATTGATACCTTGGTTCTAAAAAACTGAGGGAAATACTTACGCTACTTTGCTGCATCACCCTTTCCTCTTCAAGGGAAAACCAACGCAGTGCTCAAGAGGTAGAAAGTTCATCCGTGAGAACCGGGACATCTTTGCATGGAAGCCTTCAGCCATGCCTAGTGTACCGAGGGAACTCGCTGAGCACACTCTCAATGTGATCCAAAGTTTAAGCCGGTTAAGCAATTCTTTCATCGTTTTAATGAAGAGAGGCGCAAGGCCATTGGTGAAGAAGTGGCCCGGCTCTTGGCGGCCGGGTTTATCATTGAATTTTTTTCATCCTAAATGGTTGGCTAACCCGGTGATGGTCCTTAAGAAAAACAGCACTTGGCACATGTGTCTGGATTACACGGACCTTAACAAGGCCTGTCCGTCTGATCCCTTTGCTCTCCCCCGTATTGATCAGATCATTGATGCTACGGCGGGTTGTGAGCGCTTGAGTTTTTTGGATGCTTATTCTGGTTATCATTAGATCAAGATGGCAGTTAAAGACCAGGAGAAGACATCTTTCATCACTCCCTTTGGATCCTTCTGCTATGTATCTATGCCTTTTGGGCTCAAAAGTGCCCAGGCAACTTATCAGCGGTGTGTTCAGAATTGCCTCCACGACCAGATTGGATGCAATGTTCATGCTTATGTGGATGATATCGTTGTGAAATCCAGGAAGGAGACCTTGTTAGATGATTTGAAAGAGACCTTTGACAACCTCCGGGTTTACAAGATGATGCTTAACCCGGCCAAGTGTCTCTTTGGTGTGCCAGCAGGCAAGCTACTGGGTTTTTTTGGTTTCTGAAAGAGGCATTGAAGCTAACCCGGAGAAAATCAAGGCTATCACTTCTTTGGCTAAGCCAGCATGTATTAATGACGTCCAGTGTCTGGCGGGTCGTATTGCGGCTTTGAGCCGGTTTATAAGCCGTTTGGGCGAAAAGGATATCCCTCTGTACCAGATGATGAAGAAAACAGATCACTTTGTCTGGAGCGATGCTGCCAATCAGGCATTTGAGGCACTGAAAAAGCAGTTAGCTGAGCCGCCGGTCCTTGCAGCTCCCATTGATAAGGAGCCCTTGCTTTTATATGTGGCCGCTAACAGCAGAGCCGTCAGCGTAGCGGTTGTTGTGGAAGGAAAGGAATCAGGCAAGGAGTATCCAGTTCATAGGCCGGTTTACTATGTCAGTGAGGTACTCATTGAATCTAAGCAGAGATACCCACATTGGCAGAAGCTGGTTTATGGAGTGTTCATGGCTAGTTGTAAGTTGAAGCAGTGTTTCCTTAGGCATCCCATCACTGTGGTCAGTTCTGCTCCCCTCGGGGATATTATTCAAAACAGAGAAGCCACAGGCCGGGTGGCCAAGTGGGCCATTGAGCTTGGACCCCATTGTTTGAAATATATGCCTTGGACAGCCATCAAGTCTTAAGCCCTTGTGGATTTCATCAATGACTGGACAGAGCTGCAGATGCCTGAGGAGTAGTCTGATAACACGTATTGGACTATTCATTTTGATGGGTCCAGGCAGCTAGAAGGTGTTGGGGAACGCAGTAATTTCAAAAAAAAATCCTACGCAGAAGCAAGATCTATCATGGTGATTCATAGCAACAAGAGGGGAGAGTGTTGTCTACGTACCCTCGTAGACCGAAAGCGGAAGCGTTATGACAACGCGGTTGATGTAGTCGTACGTCTTCACGATCCGACCGATCCTAGTACCGAAAGTACGGCACCTCCGCGATCTGCACACGTTCAGCTCGGTGACGTCCCACGAACTCTCGATCCAGCTGAGTGTCGAGGGAGAGCTTTGTCAGCACAACGGCGTGATGACGGTGATGATGAAGTTACCGACGTAGGGCTTCGCCTAAGCACTGCAATGATATGACCGAGGTGGATTATGGTGGAGGGGGGCACCGCACACGGCTAAGACAATGTCTGTTGTTGTGTTCTAGGGTGCCCCTGCCCCCGTATATAAAGGAGCAAGGGGGGAGGCCGTCCGGCCCTAGGGCGCGCCAAGGAGGGGAGGAATCCTCCTCTAGTGGGAGTAGGATTCCTCCTTTCCTAGTCCAACTAGGAGGAGAAGGGGAAAGAGGGAAAGGAGGAAGAGGAGAAGGAAAGGGGGGCACACCCCCCTCCCTAGTCCAATTCGGACTCCCCATAGGGAGGGGGCGCGGCTGCCCCTTGTGGGCTGCCTCCCCTCTTCCCTATGGCCCATGTAGGCCCAATCTTTCCCCGGGGGGGGGGGGGTTCTGGTAACCCTACGGCACTTCGGTTTTCTCCGAAATCACCCGGAACATTTCCGGTGTCCGAATATAGCCGTCCAATATATTAATATTTATGTCTTGACCATTTCGAGACTCCTCGTCATGTCTGTGATCATATCCGGGACTCCGAACTACCTTCGGTACATCAAAACACATAAACTCATAATACCGATCGTCACCGAACGTTAAGCGTGTGGACCCTACGGGTTCGAGAACTATGTAGACATGACCGAGACACATCTTCGGTCAATAACCAATAGCGGAACCTGGATGTTCATATTGGCTCCCACATATTCTACGAAGATCTTTATCGGTCAAACCGCATAACAACATACGTTGTTCCCTTTGTCATCGGTATCTTACTTGCCCGAGATTCGATCGTTGGTATCTCAATACCTAGTTCAATCTCGCTACCGGCAAGTCTCTTTACTCGTTCCATAATGCATCATCACAAAACTAACTCATTAGTCACATTGCTTGCAAGGCTTATAGTGATGTGCGTTACCGAGAGGGCCCAGAGATACCTCTCTGACAATCGGAGTGACAAATCATAATCTCGATCTATGCCAACTCAACAAACACCATCGGAGACACCTGTAGAGCACCTTTATAATCACCCAGTTACGTTGTGACGTTTGGTAGCACACAAAGTGTTCCTCCGGTATTCGGGAGTTGCATAATCTCATAGTCATAGGAACATGTATAAGTCATGAAGAAAGCAATAGCAACATACTAAACGATCAAGTGCTAAGCTAACGGAATGGGTCAAGTCAATCACATCATTCTCTAATGATGTGATCCCGTTAATCAAATGACAACTCATGTCTATGGCTAGGAAACTTAACCATCTTTGATTCAACGAGCTAGTCAAGTAGAGGCATACTAGTGACACTCTGTTTGTCTATGTATTCACACATGTACTAAGTTTCCGGTTAATACAATTCTAGCATGAATAATAAACATTTATCATGATATAAGGAAATATAAATAACAACTTTATTATTGCCTCTAGGGCATATTTCCTTCAGTCTCCCACTTGCACTAGAGTCAATAATCTAGATTACACAGTAATGATTCTAACACCCATGGAGTCTTGGTGCTGATCATGTTTTGCTCGTGAGAGAGGCTTAGTCAACGGGTCTGCAACATTCAGATCCGTATGTATCTTGCAAATCTCTATGTCTCCCTCCTTGACTTGATCGCGGATGGAATTGAAGCGTCTCTTGATGTGCTTGGTTCTCTTGTGAAATCTGGATTCCTTTGCCAAGGCAATTGCACCAGTATTGTCACAAAAGATTTTCATTGGACCCGATGCACTAGGTATGACACCTAGATCGGATATGAACTCCTTCATCCAGACTCCTTCATTTGCTGCTTCCGAAGCAGCTATGTACTCCGCTTCACACGTAGATCCCGCCACGACGCTTTGCTTAGAACTGCACCAACTGACAGCTCCACCGTTCAATATAAATACGTATCCGGTTTGTGACTTAGAGTCATCCGGATCAGTGTCAAAGCTTGCATCGACGTAACCATTTACGACGAGCTCTTTGTCACCTCCATAAACGAGAAACATATCCTTAGTCCTTTTCAGGTATTTCAGGATGTTCTTGACCGCTGTCCAGTGATCCACTCCTGGATTACTTTGGTACCTCCCTGCTAAACTAATAGCAAGGCACACATCAGGTCTGGTACACAACATTGCATACATGATAGAGCCTATGGCTGAAGCATAGGGAACAACTTTCATTTTCTCTCTATCTTCTGCAGTGGTCGGGCATTGAGTCTGACTCAACTTCACACCTTGTAACACAGGCAAGAACCCTTTCTTTGCTTGATCCATTTTGAACTTCTTCAAAACTTTATCAAGGTATGTGCTTTGTGAAAGTCCAATTAAGCGTCTCGATCTATCTCTATAGATCTTGATGCCCAATATATAAGCAGCTTCACCGAGGTCTTTCATTGAAAAACTCTTGTTCAAGTATCCTTTTATGCTATCCAGAAATTCTATATCATTTCCAATCAACAATATGTCATCCACATATAATATTAGAAATGCTACAGAGCTCCCACTCACTTTCTTGTAAATACAGGCTTCTCCAAAAGTCTGTATAAAACCATATGCTTTGATCACACTATCAAAACGTTTATTCCAACTCCGAGATGCTTGCACCAGTCCATAAATGGATCGCTGGAGCTTGCACACTTTGTTAGCATCCTTTGGATTGATAAAACCTTCAGGTTGCATCATATACAACTCTTCTTCCAGAAATCCATTCAGGAATGCAGTCTTTACATCCATTTGCCAAATTTCATAATCATAAAATGCAGCAATTGCTAACATGATTCGGACGGACTTAAGCATCGCTACGGGTGAGAAAGTCTCATCGTAGTCAACTCCTTTAAATTGTCGAAAACCTTTCACAACAAGTCGAGCTTTGTAGACAGTAACATTACCGCCAGCGTCAGTCTTCTTCTTGAAGATCCATTTATTCTCGATGGCTTGCCGATCATCGGGCAAGTCAACCAAAGTCCACACTTTGTTCTCATACATGGATCCCATCTCAGATTTCATGGCCTCAAGCCATTTTGCGGAATCTGGGCTCATCGTCGCTTCCTCATAGTTCGTAGGTTCGTCATGGTCAAGTAACATGACCTCCAGAACAGGATTATCGTACCACTCTGGTGCGGATCTTACTCTGGTTGACCTACGAGGTTCAGTAGTAACTTGATCTGAAGTTATATGATCATCATCATTAGCTTCCTCACTAATTGGTGTAGGAGTCACGGGAACTGATTTCTGTGATGAATTACTTTCCAATAAGGGAGCAGGTATAGTTACCTCATCAAGTTCTACTTTCCTACCACTCACTTCTTTCGAGAGAAACTCCTTCTATAGAAAGGATCCATTCTTAGCAACGAATGTCTTTCCTTCGGATCTGTGATAGAATGTGTACCCAATAGTCTCCTTTGGGTATCCTATGAAGACACGTTTTTCCGATTTGGGTTCGAGCTTATCAGGTTGAAGCTTTTTCACATAAGCATCGCAGCCCCAAACTTTCAGAAATGACAACTTGGGTTTCTTGCCAAACCACAGTTCATAAGGTGTCGTCTCAACGGATTTAGATGGTGCCCTATTTAACATGAATGCAGCCGTCTCTAAAGCATAACCCCAAAACGATAGTGGTAAATCAGTAAGAGTCATCATAGATCGCACCATATCTAGTAAACACGTTGTGGTGTTCCGGGTGGCGTGAGTTGCTAAACTATTCCGCATTGTTTCAAATGAAGACCAAACTCGTAACTCAGATATTCTCCTCCACGATCAGATCGTAGAAACTTTATTTTCTTGTTACGATGATTTTCCACTTCACTCTGAAATTCTTTGAACTTTTCAAATGTTTCAGACTTATGTTTCATTAAGTAGATATACTCATATCTGCTCAAATCATCTGTGAAGGTGAGAAAATAACGATACCCGCCGCGAGCCTCAATATTCATCGGACCACATACATCAGTATGTATGATTTCCAACAAATCTGTTGCTCGCTCCATTGTTCCGGGGAACGGAGTTTTAGTCATCTTGCCCATGAGGCATGGTTCGCAAGTACCATGTGATTCATAATCAAGTGATTCCAAAAGTCCATCAGAATGGAGTTTCTTCATGCGCTTTACACCAATATGACCTAAACGGCAGTGCCACAAATAAGTTGCACTATCATTATCAACTCTGCATCTTTTGGCTTCAATATTATGAATATGTGTGTCACTACTATCGAGATTCAACAAAAATAGACCACTCTTCAAGGGTGCATGACCATAAAAGATATTACTCATATAAATAGAACAACCATTATTCTCTGATTTAAATGAATAACCGTCTCGCATCAAACAAGATCCAGATATAATGTTCATGCTTAACGCTGGCACCAAATAACAATTATTCAGGTCTAAAACTAATCCCGAAGGTAGATGTAGAGGTAGCGTGCCGGCGGCGATCACATCGACTTTGGAACCATTTCCCACGCGCATCGTCACCTCGTCCTTAGCCAATCTTCGCTTAATCCGTAGTCCCTGTTTCGAGTTGCAAATATTAGCAACAGAACCAGTATCAAATACCCAGGCACTACTGCGAGCATTAGTAAGGTACACATCAATAATATGTATATCACATATACCTTTGTTCACTTTGCCATCCTTCTTATCCGCCAAATACTTGGGGCAGTTCCGCTTCCAGTGACCAGTCCCTTTGCAGTAGAAGCACTCAGTCTCAGGCCTAGGTCCAGACTTAGGCTTCTTCACTTGAGCAGCAATTTGCTTGCCGTTCTTCTTGAAGTTCCCCTTCTTCCCTTTACCCTTTTTCTTGAAACTGGTGGTCTTGTTGACCATCAACACTTGATGCTCTTTCTTGATTTCTACCTCCGGAGCCTTTAGCATTGCGAAGAGCTCGAGAATTGTCTTATCCATCCCTTGCATATTATAGTTCATCATGAAGCTCTTGTAGCTTAGTGGCAGTGATTGAAAAATTCTGTCAATGACACTATCATCAGGAAGATTAACTCCCAGTTGAATGAAGTGATTGTTATACCCACACATTTTGAGTATATGCTCACTGACATAACTATTCTCCTCCATTTTGCAGCTGTAGAACTTATTGGAGACTTCATATCTCTCAATCCGGGCATTTTCTTGAAATATTAACTTCAACTCCTGGAACATCTCATATGCTCCATGACGTTCAAAACGTCGTTGAAGTCCTGGTTCTAAGCCATAAAGCATGGCACACTGAACTATCGAGTAATCATCAGCTTTGCTCTGCCAGACGTTCATAACATCTGGCGTTGCTCCTGCAGCGGGTTTGGCACCTAGCGGTGCTTCCAGGACGTAATTCTTCTGTGCAGCAATGAGGATAATCTTCAAGTTACGGACCCAGTCTGTGTAGTTGCTACCATCATCTTTCAACTTAGCTTTCTCTAGGAACGCATTAAAATTCAACGGAACAACAGCACGGGCCATCTATCTACAACAACATAGACATGCAAAATACTATCAGGTACTAAGTTCATGATAAATTAAAGTTCAATTAATCATATTACTTAAGAACTCCCACTTAGATAGACATCCCTCTAATCATCTAAGTGATCACGTGATCCAAATCAACTAAACCATGTCCGATCATCACGTGAGATGGAGTAGTTTTCAATGGTGAACATCACTATGTTGATCATATCTACTATATGATTCACGCTCGACCTTTCGGTCTCAGTGTTCCGAGGCCATATCTGCATATGCTAGGCTCGTCAAGTTTAACCCGAGTATTCTGCGTGTGCAAAACTGGCTTGCACCCGTTGTATGTGAACGTAGAGCTTATCACACCCGATCATCACGTGGTGTCTCGGCACGACGAACTTTCGCAACGGTGCATACTCAGGGAGAACACTTGTACCTTGAAATTTAGTGAGAGATCATCTTATAATGCTACCGTCGAACTAAGCAAAATAAGATGCATAAAGGATAAACATCACATGCAATCAATATAAGTGATATGATATGGCCATCATCATCTTGTGCCTTTGATCTCCATCTCCAAAGCACCGTCATGATCACCATCGTCACCGGCTTGACACCTTGATCTCCATCGAAGCATCGTTGTCGTCTCGCCAACTATTGCTTCTACGACTATCGCTACCGCTTAGTGATAAAGTAAAGAAATTACATTGTGATTGCATTTCATACAATAAAGCGACAACCATATGGCTCCTGCCAGTTGTCGATAACTCTGTTACAAAACATGATCATCTCATACAATAAAATTGAGCATCATGTCTTGACCATATCACATCACAACATGCCCTGCAAAAACAAGTTAGACGTCCTCTACTTTGTTGTTGCAAGTTTTACGTGGCTGCTACGGGCTGAGCAAGAACCGTTCTTACCTACGCATCAAAGCCACAATGATTTTTCGTCAAGTGTGCTGTTTTAACCTTCAACAAGGACCGGGCGTAGCCACACTCGATTCAACTAAAGTTGGAGAAACAGACACCCGCCAGCCACCTGTGTGAGAAGCACGTCGGTAGAACCAGTCTCGCGTAAGCGTACGCGTAATGTCGGTCCGGGCCGCTTCATCCAACAATACCGCCGAATCAAAGTATGACATGCTGGTAAGCAGTATGACTATTATCACCCACAACTCTTTGTGTTCTACTCATGCATATAACATCTACGCATATACCTGGCGCGGATGCCACTGTTGGGGAACGCAGTAATTTCAAAAAAAATCCTACGCACACGCAAGATCTATCATGGTGATGCATAGCAACGAGAGGGGAGAGTGTTGTCTATGTACCCTCGTAGACCGAAAGCGGAAGCGTTATGACAACGCGGTTGATGTAGTCGTACGTCTTCACGATCCGACCGATCCTAGTACCGAAAGTACGGCACCTCCGCGATCTGCACACGTTCAGCTCGGTGACGTCCTACAAACTCTCGATCCAGCTGAGTGTCGATGGAGAGCTTTGTCAGCACGACGGCGTGATGACGGTGATGATGAAGTTACCAATGCAGGGCTTCGCCTAAGCACTGCAACGATATGACCGAGGTGGATTATGGTGGAGGGGGGCACACGGCTAAGACAATGTTTGTTCTTGTGTTCTAGGGTGCCCCCTGCCCCCGTATATAAAGGAGCAAGGGGGGAGGCCGGCCCTAGGGTGCGCCAAGGAGGGGAGGAATCCTCCTCTAGTGGGAGTAGGATTCCTCCTTTCCTAGTCCAACTAGGAGGAGAAGGGGAAAGAGGGAAAGGAGAGGAAGAGGAGAAGGAAAGGGGGGCGAGCCCCCCTCCCTAGTCCAATTCGGACTCCCTATAGGGAGGGGGCGCAGCTGCCCCTTGTGGGCTGCCTCCCCTCTTCCCTATGGCCCACGTAGGCCCAATCTTTCCCCGGGGGGGGGGGGGGGTTCCGGTAACCCTCCGGCACTCGGTTTTCTTCGAAATCACCCGGAACACTTCCGGTGTCCGAATATAGCCATCCAATATATCAATCTTTATGTCTCGACCATTTCGAGACTCCTCCTCATGTCCGTGATCATATCCGGGACTCCGAACTACCTTCGGTACATCAAAACACATAAACTCATAATACCGATCGTCACCGAACGTTAAGCGTGCGGACCCTACGGGTTCGAGAACTATGTAGACATGACCGAGACACATCTCCGGTCAATAACCAATAGTGGAACCTGGATGTTCATATTGGCTCCCACATATTCTACGAAGATCTTTATCAGTCAAACCGCATAACAACATACGTTGTTCCCTTTGTCATCGGTATGTTACTTGCCCGAGATTCGATCGTCGGTATCTCAATACCTAGTTCAATCTCGTTACCGGCAAGTCTCTTTACTCGTTCTGTAACGCATCATCCCGCAACTAACTCATTAGTCACATTGCTTGCAAGGCTTATAGTGATGTGCATTACCGAGAGGGCCCAAAGATACCTCTCCGACAATCGGAGTGACAAATCCTAATCTCGATCTATGCCAACTCAACAAACACCATCGGAGACACCTGTAGAGCACCTTTATAATCACCAGTTACGTTGTGACGTTTGGTAGCACACAAAGTGTTCCTCCGGTATTCGGGAGTTGCATAATCTCATAGTCATAGGAACATGTATAAGTCATGAAGAAAGCAATAGCAATATACTAAACAATCAAGTGCTAAGCTAACGGAATGGGTCAAGTCAATCACATCATTCTCTAATGATATGATCCCGTTAATCAAATGACAACTCGTGTCTATGGCTAGGAAACTTAACCATCTTTGATTCAACGAGCTAGTCAAGTAGAGGCATACTAGTGACACTCTGTTTGTCTATGTATTCACACATGTACTAAGTTTCCGGTTAATACAATTCTAGCATGAATAATAAACATTTATCATGATATAAGGAAATATAAATAACAACTTTATTATTGCCTCTAGGGCATATTTCCTTCAGAAGGCTCGAGGGCTGGATTTATTTTGACTTCCCCACGAGGTGATAAGTTTTGCTATGTTTTAATGTTGATGTTCCCTTGTACTAACAATGCAGCTGAGTATGAGGCCTTGCTCCATGGTCTTCGGATGGCTAAAGAGATGAATCTAAGCCGGGTAAGGTGCTTTGGCGACTTAGATTTGGTGGCTCGGCAAGTCTCAGGAACTTGGGATTCCAAAGACCCGCTCATGGCGGCTTATCGCCGGGCGGTTGATGCTATTGCTGGTCATTTCAAGGGTTATCAAGTGGAACATGTTGATCACAGGAAAAATGAGGCGGCTGATGCTTTAAGCTGGCTGGGGTCTCAGCGTAAGCCGGTACCACCTAATATTTTTCTTGATGCTCTGAATAACCCTTCAGTTAAATTGCCTACGGAAGAGGATCTTGCTATCCCTGACCCGAAGGCACAGCTGGTGGCGGCTCTTCATGCTATTCCTGATTGGACAGTTCCATATTTGGCTTATATGACCCGGGGTGAGTTACCTAAGGATGAGACTTTGGCCAGGCAAATAACCCGGAGGTCTTAGTCAATGACCATTGTCAATGGCGAGTTACACCGATGCAGTGTCACAAGGGTGTTTCAGCGATGTATCTCTCGTGAAGAGGGCCGCGAAATTCTAAGGGAGATTCATGAAGGAGATTGTGGCCATCATGCCGGCTCTAAGTCTCTTGTAGCTAAGGCTTTTCGTCATAGGTTTTATTGGCTGACGGCTCATGCTGATGTGGAGGATCTGGTTAGCAAGTGTGACGGTTGTCAGAAATTTTCCAGACGAGCTCATGTGTCGGCTCAAGAATTGAGGATGATTCCAATCACTTGGCCGTTTGCGGTCTGGGGGCTGGATATGGTTGGACCTTTTAAGAGATCCAAGGACAAAAAGACCCACCTGTTGGTGGCGGTTGACAAATTTACAAAGTGGGTTGAAGCAGAGCCGGTCAGTAAATCTGATGTGGCAACGGCGGTTCAATTCCTTAAAAAGGTGATTTTCCATTTTGGCTACCCTCACAACATCATAACTGATAATGGTACTAATCTGTCTAAAGGTGCTATGAAAGAATTTTTTCAATGAGAACATATTCGTCTTGATGTTTCATCTGTTGCTCACCCCAGTCCAATGGTCAAGATGAAAGAGCCAATCAAGAAATCTTGAGAGGCATAAAGCCCCGGCTTATGGTCCCTTTGCAGAGGATGCTGGGTTGTTGGGTTGAGGAGTTGCCCTCAGTGCTGTCGAGTATCAATACTACCCCCAACAGATCCACGGGTTATATGCCTTTCTTCATGGCTTACGGAGCAGAGGCGGTTCTTCCTAGTGACATCCGTCACGACTCATCCCGTGTGGCGGCTTATGTTGAAGCTGAAAATGAAAAATCATGTCAGGACGATCTTGACCTTCTGGATGAGGAGCGTGACCTTGCGGCGGCTCGTTTGGTGATTTACTAGCAAGATCTGCGTCATTATCATAGCCGCCGGGTTAAAACCCGAACCTTTCAAGAAGGTGACTTGGTGCTCCGGCTCATCCAGGATCAAACAAACATGTACAAATTATCCCCACCTTGGGAAGGACCTTTTGTGGTCAGTAAGAACTTGAACAACGGGTCATACTACCTCATTGATATTCGAGATCACAAGGACTCATGCAAATCTGAGGAGGAGACCCGCCGGCCTTGGAACATTGCTCATCTTCAGCCTTATTACACTTGAGCCACTGGCTCTTGTGTTGTACATTTTTCATCCATGTATATATTATGATCAAGTATAATAAAGCCGACATCCCTGATAATTCAGGGCCTCTGTCGTTTCATTTCTGAGTATCCGAGTCTTTATTGTCAGTTCATAAGATCACTTGGGGCTTCCTGCTCATTGAGCATAGCTGTGACTACCCTTTTGATCCGGCTTGAACGCCTTGTTACAAATAACATGGGGGCTTCCTGCTCACTGAGCATAGCTATGACTACCCTTTGATCCAGCTTATACGCCTTGTTGCAGACGACTTGGGGGTTTCTTCTGCCCAAGTTACAAGGTTACCAAAGAGGACTTGTTGTAATGTGTAGTTCAAACATGGGTAACCTGCCTTGATGGTTTATTATAGATCACTTGGGGGCTTCCTGTTCAATGCACATAGCTATATTTACCCTTTTGATCGGCTTGGATGCCAGGTGTATTCACCAAAACTCTGGGTTATCCTGCCTTGTAAGTCTGCCACTCTGCCCAGGTAATCCTGGAATGACCCGCCGTACTCTTGACAGTCAATCTTCTAAAGACCCTGAACTTGTCAAAGTTAAAACGGTGGTTGGTCATTTGAGGCCCGGCTTACAGGTTTGAATGAAGGATTAACTTAGTGGTTGTGCATCCCATGAATAGCACTTGATATTGAGGCTTGGCAACCTATGAAAGCCTTGTTTTTCTGATTTGTTATTTTCTATGAACATTGTTTTGGTTCATATCCTTGTACCATATTGATATATGGTTTAAAATAATTCAGGCTATGTAGCCTTAATCCTTATGACTCATATTTGAGCATATCTGGGGTTTTGATAACCCGGCCTGGCTTTGGACGATAAGTCGCCAGTATGCTTTGATTGTGTACTTGGAGTTTTGCGCTCTAAGTGTTTGGGTTGTTACCCTTGCTGCATATGGCACTGTAAGCTGGCAGTATGAACAAATCTCATAGGTATGTTATTTACTTGTTATATGAATATGCGAGGTTTTGATAACCCGCCCTGGTTATGGACTATACAGTCACCAGCAAATTTTATATGGGACATCATGACCCTCCCTGGGGTAAACCGCCAGGGCACAAATTTTCTACTGATGTGCGGGGAATATGATAACGTGACATACATGCTTGATACTGTTATAAGCATAAACAGCAGATCCTCCAACATTAGATTGGCGGTTTAAAGTGTTATGTAGATGAACATGCACGATGGCATGGCAGATCATTGTTTTCAGCTAGCCTATTACAAGGCCTTGTGCGGCCCAAAAGAATAAGTGTTTTCTCTGCGTACAAATTATATCTGGCAGTCTGAGAGACGCCTTGTGGTTCAGTGGCCCTGGTCTTGATGAGTTGAAGCTTCCGGGTTATCCAGCGCCGGTTCTTCTTCTTCCTCCACTGGCTGGAAATCAAGTGATGTCCAATTGACGCTAGTTACGGCTTTGAATATAGCCTCATCATCTATGAGCGTAGATGCATCAATATCAGGGGCAAAGGTGTGCTTACGTGTTGGTGGAATAAGATCCATGACTGGATAAACCGGCGCCTTCACTTTTGCATTCTCAATAGTATAAGCCGCCTGATACTTGGCAAGATCAGTTTCCTCCGCCAGCTTGCTTGCCAAAGGACACATCTCCCTTACAATTTTGGTGAAGTCATCTGACCTAAAGGAAGACCCGTCTTCTTTTAAGCTGGGGCAGCCAGTGGCCAATTCCTCCGGGTCAAGTTCTGCCTGCCATGCTTTGGCCCGGCTAAGGGCGGTGATGGCACCAGCTCTGGCGGCTGACCGCTTGATTTCTTCCACCCTTTGGGGTATGACTGACAGCTTGTCAAGTGTTTCTATAAGTGACGGAGACTGTTTAGTATGGAACATGGCGGCTATAGCTCATTGAGCGCCAGTGTATAACTGCTCCACCGGGTATATGCAGCTTTAAGCTTCACGCGCATGTCTGGGCCAAGGTTGGAAATTCTGGAGACTGCATTGACAAAGATATTGATAAACCGGCTACTAATTGTTATACATTGGTGATGAAAGATTGAAGTACAATATTGCTTACCAAAGATGGCGTCTGTCATGCTATTGATTTGATGCTTCAAGCCGGACAACTCATCAATCACCGGTTTAAGAGTAGCCTCAGCATCTTCTGCTCTTTTTAGCAGAGCCGCCTTCTCAGTATCCCATCCGGTTTTCTCAGCGCTGAAATCCTTCTTTAGCTTTTCAGTGCTTTCCAAAGCGGTTTTCAGTTCTGATTTGGCCTTGGAAGTTTCAGATTGCTGGGTTTGGATGTTCTGCCGCAGATCCACCACTTGGGATTCTTTCATGTCTAATTCAGCCTGCAAGATACAGAGATTAAGCAGCAGTATATGGTTATGATAATCGTCTTATTTAAAGTCCCAAACATAATACAAGTATTTTACTTGGCACTTGGGGGCTAATGTACATTGCTCTTTTTTGAAGACAAATCTTTAATGACCCGGCTAAGTTTTCTTCAACTACAGCCCGTTCATGGGGGGTGCATATTTGGATTTGTTCATAAATATGGTGATAAGTCCTAGCTTAGCTATACAGATTAAGCCGGCCCTTGGGGCTACATATGCGAAATTGAGTACTACAATTTGAAGTTCCGGCTTAACTTTCCAGTTTAAGTCGGCCCTTGGGGACTACTCGTTTTGATTCAGCAGCTGCAAAATGCTATGGCGTGGCTACAAGTTCAAAGAGGTTATCTAAGTCTACAGCAAATTCAATTGTTTCATATTCAGTAGACTTGGTGGCTGACAGATATATACTTATATGAGAAGGTTTTATTAGTGCTTACCTCAAAACGCTCCTTCATGAGGTTAACCAGGCCGGCTTCAAAGTCGCGGCTGGTGTGAAGGCGGTTTAGATAATCCGCATGGATCTCATGAGCATTGAACTGGGCATAACTCTCCAAATCCAGTTTCGACTTGCCCTTGTCAGCAGCTGAGAATTCTTCTTTGGCACTGTGTTTGGATAAGATGGTGGGGTTTCCTGGTGTTGTATAAGTTGTCCCAGTAACTATTACGTCTTCAGCTTCTTGAGCCGGCTGAGCAGGGCTGGGCGGTTTAGCATGAGCCGGGTTAACATCCATGTGGTCCATGGTGACATGGTGCTCTTCTGGCAGCGGATCGTCAATGGCTGCTCGGAGGTTTGATGCAAAGATTCAGACATTGTCTGTTTCTCCGGGTCAGCAGCTTTGGGATCTTCAGCCAGTTTATTCACTTTCAGCTTCTTGCTGGGCTTGGCTATAGCACTGAAAATAAGACACATGACGGAATTAGTATATCAATTGAGCAAGTGTCAAAGCAAACAAGTTTAATGTTCTCACCCGGGCACGGTTTTGAAACAAGGAATTTGAGTTCTAGTTGAGTCGCCGGAAGAAGAGTGATAAGTTCCCTGATAGTTTGAATCAGAAGGGTTAAGGGGTTGTCGAATAAGGCCCGCCTTGGGAAAAGCTAAGTCGAAAATCTGTGAAACCCCTGGTCAGCGCTTGCGAGGAGCCGGTGTGTTGGGTAAACCGGAGGAGAGAATTCCACCGCCACTATTCCGGGTTGTGCGGTGAACTTCATGCTGTTGTTTCTTCAAAATAAAGTTGGGGTCCAAATAAGCTAACGGGTGAAAAAACCTTACTTTCCAGCTCGCTTGACGAACTTTCTGTCTTGTCAAAGGTTCTGAGTCGGAGGAAAGGATAGTTACCTCTTCAACATTCGCCTGACTTCCTTCCGCGTCATCCTGAGAGTGTTCAACATCAATAAGGTGTATAAAGAAAGAGCCAAGGGAGTCAAGTTCTACCTCCAACTCGTCATCATTCAAAGAAAATAGCTCTGAGGTGTTCCTTTTCTTCTTGGCAGGCTTTTTGAGAGCCTTATTCTTTGTCCTGGTCTTCTTGACCGGTTTATCCTGAAGCTTCTTGCTTCAAAAGGGGGAATCAGCCTGCAGAAGTTCAAGTAATAATGAGAAGGCAGATTGACAAATAATGGTTTAGTGAAAGTTGTTTGAAAATACTTACAGCTGGCGGTTTGTTGAGGGTGCAGAAAGGATTCAAGCCTGTCTTACTGCAATTTTCCAAGATCTCGTTAAGCAGTGTTTTGGTCATACTATTGATATCATCATCATCCAGTTCTATTTGGTAGTGGCGCTGGGGATCTTCGACATCGCCAGTGTACTCACACATAAAGCCGGGCCGACATCTTAAGGGGAAAATTCTCCATGCAACCCAGCATCGAACTAAGTCGATCCCAGAAAACCATTAGCCATTAAGGCCTTGATCTTTGAAAAAATGGGCATATACTTGGCCGGTTCTTCTATGCTGATCCGCTCTGGGATAGGGTGTCTGTTGCTAAGCCGGGTTTCACAGTAACTCGGCAGGGGATTCTCGCCTTCTGGAGATGTGTCTTGGCAGTAAAACCAAGTCTGGTTCCAGTCCTTAGGATGTCTGGGAAGTGCGGCGGCAGGAAAAGTGGCTTCTTTCCGCCTCTGAATTGAAATCCCACCTAATTCTAGGCTGGGTCCGTCTGTGAACTCGGTCTGCCGGTTCAAGTAATAAAAATTCCCTGAACAGTTCTACAGTGGGCTCCTGTTGAAGGTACACTTCGCAAAACAGTTGAAAATTGCAGATGTTTGAAATAGAATTGGGCCCGATGTCTTGAGGATGGAGTTTGAAGAAATGCAGCACATCACGAAAGAACTTTGAGCCGGGTGTGGTAAACCCTCGGAGCATATGGTCAGTAAAGACAATGACTTCACCTTCTTTGGGGTCAGGAGTGGTCTCCGTTCCTGGGGCCCTCCAATGGATGACGTCCTTTGCAGCTAAGATGCCCACTTGAACATGCTCGTTCAGTGTTTGCTCGATAACCCGGGAGGTGACCCCGTTGCATGAGGTGACAGTTTTGGTCATTTTGTTGATGAAAGTCTAAAAAGGGAAATATTGATGGGTTAAGGTTATGCTATTAAGCCGGCCAGTAATCAAAAAGTAAGTACATTATGCAAGGCCAATTCATATGCAGAAGAATAGGTGCTATTAAGAATAACATGGTTAAACCGGAAGATAATGTCGGGTTATACAGATTGTGAGCATGTACTGGCGGCTTAACAAGGGGACTAATGTTATATGGCGGGTTACGGCTTATCGTATAAGCCGCCCCCACGTTTTCAGTACGACAGATCTATAGGTGAATTTTTGCTAAGTGATGGACAAACAAGTTCTGCGGATTGTTTCTATGGTTTTGGATCTACAGCAGTTCAGAAAATAAAATAAATTCTAAACCTAAGGTGGCGGCAGCAGAAGAACTCGTGTGCTCAGGGATCTTGAACAAAGGGGATATCTTGTGTGATTGGAAATGAATGCTAAAACTGTTACCGCATAACTTCGGTATTGTGTTCAGATCCAACTACGCGATCTAAAGAGGAAAAGGAAGAACGGCGAAGAACTCCGATGAACTGAGCAAACCCTAGTGCAGATCTGAGGTGAAGTAAAGTGAGTACCTGTTGATGCTGATGAGCAGCGGAAGTGCGCCGCGTCTCTCTGGTCCATTCAGGTTGATGTAGCGGCCGGAGTTGGTGACGTTAGAGGAAGACGGCGGCGGAGGAGCTCGGGTCTGCAGAGGCGTTGCGAGGAGGAAGATGAAGACGAGGAGGCAAGGGTGAAAAATGAAAAGAAGGACCCCTGTCCCTATTTATAAGGGAGCGAATAGATGGCATGCGCGGGAATCGAGGAGGCCGAAAAATGATTTTGTGTTTACAGAGACGCCTCGATTTTCGGAGGTTCATTAAGATAAGGATCTGTTAAGATATCCTGGGCTTTGTGCGCAGTTAATGCGCCTGATGTCATGGCGGGTTACTGCCGTTCTGTGAAGTGACGTCATGGCGGGTTATAGCAGAGTTCATGAGGAATTGATGATAGAAGTTTCTGCCAAGTCAAGTAATGAAGATTGATGTGAACAAGTTCAAATCAACCTGGGGCCTAACGTTGGGGATATAACTACTGGGTATGACCCGCCTAGATAGGGCTGAGTCATGCCACTGGCGGTTTAAAGATAAAGAAGCCCGATAAGGTCCAAGAAGATATGAAGATGGCGGTTCAAAAAGCAGGCTTATTGAAGGCCCAAGATCCAGAGGCGACTTGAGGCCCAAAGAGATGAGCCGCCATATGTTTAACTTGTTTTGTAAGACAAGCTTAGTTAGAAGCCGAGCCGGTCACGTTATGTGAGCCGGCCGGGACTCTGTAAGCCGCCGGGCATCAACCTGTATATAAATGGGTGACCCGGCGGCGGGTTAACTCAAGAAACAACTGATCGAGAACTAGGTCAAGTGTATTCGCTCCCTGGTAATCGAAACTCAAGCAATACAACCTAAAGTAGGAGTAGGCTTTTACCTCATTGAGAGGGGCCGAACCTGGATAAACTCTCTGTGTCCTTTGTCCCGTACTCTCGTTTAACCCCTTCAAACTAACCTAGCTGCGATGGTTCCACACCTAAGTGTTTTTGCTAGGGCATCTGCCGTGTTAAGTCCATGACACTCTTCAATATGTCGTCTTCCTCATTCTCACTGCCATCGTAGTCCACCTATTCCTCGTCCTCTTCCTCATGATCACCTTCTACTTCTGTCATATTTGTATCCAGAGCACTTTTCTTATTGCTCTCAGCAGACTGGTTCAAACTATTCCTTGCTCATGGTTTCCTTGGAAGCCTTTTTCTTTAGCAAAAATGTATCCCGAAGCTCCAACTCTGTTAGCTGTCAAACCAGGTTGAGTGAAGGAATCTCATCACACTCATAGAAGCAATGGATTGAGGAACATAACTCTCCAGCCCTATCTTTTCATTCTGCATGCTTGCTGGACAATGACACCAATTAATTTGCTGCAAACTGTTCTTTCTGGGAAAAGCGGTCATTTTGAAGTAATATGTGTAACATTAGCATAACCATGCCCTTGTAGTGTTTGCGCTCCCATGTTGCTGTAAAATCCCCTGGACGGATCTTATAGGAAGCTGTTCATAATCATAAGTTTGTTCTATTAAAAGTACAGTTAGTATCTCTAAATTTTACAGGTTCCGTAGTATGAAAATTGCTATGTATAGCTAATCAACCATATTTAGATTGTGAATGCACTTTCATTTGCCTGATTAGCTCAATCACTGTTAATGCAAATAAAAGGCATGCAAATGCAGAGCATATCCTACTCTTACTGATCATGCACGTTCACATCTTTTTCCATGCATGATTCCATGAAAATGATATCATGATATTGTTTGATGTTAGCTCGTAATTACATCTTTGTTCAATGGAGCATTTATGTATTGATATTTGATATGCTTATCATACAGAAAATTGTTCACTTTCCATAGCAGAGGTGCATGAATGCTTGTTTCACCAAGATATCTAGTCGTCTAGAATGCTTATGATTTCTACTAGTTAAGTTGCTTTGGTTTGCAGTTAAATTTTAGTGAGGTGTGTAATGACTAGATTACCTCATGTGAACTTGTTATTGCAGTACAATGGAGTTAGAGCAATGTGGTTGGCAGAAAACTGCTGCTTATTCACTGTTTGAGTTTGCATCAGCTAACTATGTGACTTGTTAACTTATAACTGTGTCTAATTTGTGATGAATGC
This sequence comes from Triticum aestivum, assembly GCF_018294505.1. Lineage (NCBI taxonomy): Eukaryota > Viridiplantae > Streptophyta > Magnoliopsida > Poales > Poaceae > Triticum > Triticum aestivum. Next base: position 480,070,241 of record NC_057814.1, on the reverse strand, counting down.
ACTGTTATTTGAACTATGTTTTATTTTAAATCCCAAAAAACTCTATGGGCAGAACCAGTGACTGGCAGAAACATCTGCCTGTCTGTGATCGCTTGCCTGTCGGTGTAGACTGCCCCTTAACAGACTGGAGGTTAGCGACAGGGGCTAGACCTGTTAAACTTGTTAACTTGTACTCCCTCCGTTCCAAAATAGATGACTCAACTTTATACTAACTTTGTACTAAAGTTAGTACAAAGTTGAGTCATCTATTTTGGAACGGAGGGAGTAACTCAACATAGCACACAAGTTTTCGAACTGCAGGAACACGAGTAAACTGGGTACTCCTATATATGGACTGAGAGGATAAACTCCATTACTTCCCTATTGCCAAAGTACGCATCAGGCTCACGAGTAAAAACAATGCTAGAATCAACGTGTGACAATTTAATACTCCCTCCGTCCCAAAATAAGTCTCAACTTTGTACTAGCTCTAGTACAAATTTGTACTAAGCTCAAGACACTTATTTTGGGACGGAGGGAGTACCATCTAATTATCATGGACTCGGAAAAAGGTCTTCTAAAAGTGTACATGTCTGACACCCATCCCAAATAACAGCCACACTCAAATCCTTCTTATTTTCAAAAATCAAAGTTGTCCTTAGAAAAACAAACCTCCAATCATATGGAGTTCCATCCCTTTGCAGCAGGAAGAGGTGGGATGCTCTGCTCATTTCTGAAGAAGTCATCAGGATCCACCATGGCCTTGACTGCTGCCAACCTCTCAAAATTGCCCTTGAAGTACTTCTCCCCCCAAACTTTAGCCTTTGCATAGCTGGTCACATTGTCGCCCAATTCATTCCTGCCAAGATCCAGGTCTCTGTAGTTCACATACCCAGTTCTTGGGTTCTTGGATACATATGGCTCCATCTGCTTGTACAGACCCCTGACCCAGGCCATATGCTTGTCAAACGCATCTGTTCCATTCTCAGACCAGGAGGAGTAGTATTGGAGGTTGTACAGATTCCCCTTCCGGTGCGGGAAAGGCGTCGCAGACGGCGCGACCCTTCCCATTCTGCCGCCGTAGGGATCTAGGATGAGGATCCCGGCTTCCTGCTTCGCCAGCCATGTCCATGTGCTCTCCCAGACGTGCCATGGGATTGGCACTTGCACGTAGTCAGACTTAGGGGCTGTTTGGATTGTTGCCCACAGCCGCCCGTCCAAAATATTGGCCGTTGACCAGGCTGGTTCCATCGTTTGGATGAGCGCCGATTTTTTGGCTCGCCCCAGCCCACCGTAGCGCTCCTAGTGTATATCTGCGCCAATATTTTGGTGAGGCTCTGGCGGCCAAATCGACCGCCAATTATTTGGCGTGCCCTCCGTTGGCGGGGCTGGCTGGGGTAGAAACCAAACGGCCCCTTAGCTTTCACATAGCTGTCTGGCTTGGTACCCCTGTCCAAGAGCAGCTCTAATGGCTTGGAGCTGGAGTGGAACGCGAAGTACACGGTGGACTGGATCCAGGTGATCTCCTCGCAGTCAGCTCGCACCATTCCAAGATCAGAGAAGTGAGCTCGCATGAGACTGACGAGGCGGTCGCATCGGCCAAGAAACAGGGACTGAAACTGAGCGTCCTGGTTACGCACGTAGACCCGTAGATAGAGGTCCGGGGGCAGGGCGGGCGCGATTTCTTGCCATTTGGCTATGAGATGGGTGGCGGATTGCTTTCTTGACCGACGGATGGTGAACACCGTGACCAACGCCGGCACGCGCACGAGCCGGAGCTTCCAGGACAGCACGACGCCGAAGCTCTCGCCGCCGCCACCCCTGATGGCCCAGAAGAGATCTTCCCCCATGGTGGTCCTGTTCAGGAGTCTCCCGCTGGCGTCCACGAGGACGGCGTCGAGGACGTGGTCGGCGGCGAGGCCGTACCTGCGCATCAGCGTTCCGAAGCCGCCGCCGCTCAGGTGGCCACCTACGCCGACGGTGGGGCAGACCCCGGCGGGGAAGGCGAGCGCGCGGCTCGCGGCGGCCACGGCATAGTAGAGCTCGCCGAGCGTGGCGCCCGACCCGACCCAGGCCTCGGCGCGCGCGGGGTCGACGCGGACGGCGCGGAGCGCGGCGAGGTCGAGCAGGGCGAACGGCTCGCGGGGGTCCAGGGAGAGGTAGGAGAGGCCCTCGTAGTCGTGGCCGCCGCTGCGCACGCGGACGCTGACGCCGTGCAGACGGCCGCAGCGCACGGCGGCCTGTGCGTGGGAGGCCTCCCCGGCGGCGACGATCGCGAGAGGCCGTGGGGTGCCGGGCGTGACGAAGCGGAGGTTCCGGACGGAGGAGAGCAGGAGCGGGGAGTAGGACGGGGAGGGCGGGGTGTGGAGGAGGTCGGGCGGGATGGCGGCGGCGAGGCAGTGGAGGAATGCATCAGCGGTGGATGCGGCGGAGGAAATGGATGTGTTGCAGGGGAGGATGCAAAGGGCCAGGAGGAGCCGCAAGATTGCCTCTGTTCTTGACATGTTTGATGCTGCTAGTATGTGGGTGTGGGAGCAACTCTCCCCCGCTTGGACGCCTGCATTTCTTGTTAGAGCCTCCACAAAGCACCTATCGGACGTTTTTAGGGAAAGACTGTGTGAGATCTCGTATTAGATGAGATTAATTTTTTTGAAACAAAACACATGCTCAAACATTCTTAGATTTTTTGTAGACGCACATCAATATTTGATGTACAACCTCAAAAAGTTTCAGCTCCTACTTCAACTTACATTAATTGAAAAAAAAAACAATCACCATTCACATTCGAATTTGTCTTTTTTGAATCTTCACATGGATGTTGTCAAATAATTTGTTTTTTTAATGTCTAGATATGATTATTTTTTTAAGGTTGATCTCACGGTCTCACCTAAATGTGAGATCTCATATAAGTCTCCCCCATTTTTAGCGACTCATTTCATGTTCTGCTCACATGTTTAATCTCTTTTAAAAAAAATGAAACTTCCTATTTATTCGTTTTCAATTATGGCTATACAACAAACACCCGAATAAAAATAATTGCACCCAGATCTGTAGACCATATAGCGACGACTATAAGCACTGAAGTAATCTTAAGGCGCGCCGCCGTCATCACCCTTCCCTCATCAGAGCTGGGCAAAACTTATTGTAGTAGACAGTCGGGAAATCGTCATGCTAAGATTTGATAGGACCAGCGCACTAGAACAGGAACAGCCGCCATGAAGAACAGGGCCGGCCCTGAGGGGGGCAGGGGGGCGGCCGCCCCGGGCCCCCCAACTCCAGGGCCCCCCACCAAGGTACGTACATGGTAGCCTACCGACGTAAAGATCAGCAGATACATAGCAGTTTCGCAGCTACGCGCTGGCCCTGGGCTAGGCAAGCAGTCACACATGCAGCTCCCGGTAGCCCACACGGACGCGCATATCCCACTCGTTCAGTCAGGGCCCATGTATAGGTCGAACTCCTTGTAGTCGTCGTAGGGTTGTACGAGTTATCGCGTGATGCCTGTTAAAGTTTACTATAATTCCCTTCCTTAAAAGAAGTATCCTAATTCACATCTATTTTTAAAAGAGTTTCCCTAATTTCATTCCCAGATCAGATCGAGGCTTAAAGTCTTCGAGTATCCCAGCCGCGATCGCGATCTTTAAACGGAGTCGCCGTTTCATGGCTAAACTCCGCTCTTCCATCTCTAGTGCTCTACTCCATCAACGCCATCACGGGAATCACCCAGCACACACGTGATCATCACATAGCCAAGCGCTTGCCCCAGACGCATATACACGCCGCGTCAATGCCGAGCACCCGATTAGACAATTATTGACACCGATTCAACCGATCCAAGGTAATATCATATTCATGATTTTGTATGGCGGGCGAAACGGCCAAGATCACGGGAGATCGTGCTGATTTAGGGTAAAATTTTATTGTAAATTTGGTCGTGCTGATTTAGGCTAAAATTTTGTTGTAAATTTGGTTGCTGCGTTTTCCTTTATCCGACGATTTTAATCATTGGTCAAACTATCATTCATTATTCCTTATACGTTAATTGATAATTAAGTAATTATCTTTATCAAGATGATGCATTGTTTGTTTGTCATACTCCTTCCGTTTCTAAATATAAGTCTTTTTTTGCGATCTCAATACGGACTACATACATATGTATATAAACATATTTTACAGTGTAGATTCACTCATTTTGCTCCGGATGTAGTCTCTATTTGAATCTCTAAAAAATACTTATATTTACGAAAAGAGGGAGTACTTTTGATGCAAAATTTCTTTATTTCAACATTGTGTGTATAAACAATTTCATATGAATACTGATTTCGGAATTATTATTAAATTTTTGGTAGGCAAATTTACTGTAATGTTTGTTGGTAATATATATACGCTTATATCTACTATAGTTGCTATGACGATTATATCAATAGGCCTATAGCCTCCGTCGAAACTATATATATATATATATATACGCCCGGGGCCCCCAAAATCTCAGGACCGGCCCTGATGAAGAAACACGTAGATCAAAAGGATCCAACCCAAAGACACACGAACATAGACAAGATTTGAATAGATCCAGCAATGACAACCACCGACTGAATCCCTCGAGATCCGCCAAAGACACATCTCCACAAGCCCTCCGACGATGCTACATGCACCACCGGAACGGAAGCAAGGCGGGGAGAATCTTATTCCATCTTCAGGGAGCTGCCCTCGTCTTGCCTTCTTGAACAGGACGCAAACCCTAACAAAACGCAAAGAAACATCTAGAAACCAAGCCCTCCTGCCGGCAAGGGTGGGATCCAACACGCCTCTATGGCCATAGAGCCACCGGAGACGAGGCGGATCGATGGCGGCGCCGGCGGGAGGTAAACCCTCAGATGCTTAATCTCCTTCCCATTATTTCTTCTAATCTACACAACGGTGCGTCGATTCTAGATAAGCTCTGTAAAAAAAATGTGTGTTGATGTTGTGCTTCCATTCAGGCGGTCGGTTCCTGATTTTGTGGACTGTAAATCTTCAATTTTGTGTTCATGGTTGTAGCTTTTTAGACGAATTTCGAAAAGTTCTTCACACACATTTGGCAGTTTGAAATTTTCTTTCACCACTAGCTTTATCTTGCTATTTCACACGACTTTTGTGTTGTATATTTTCTATTCGACCCTCGTAGATGAGTAGATTAACATCTCCCTACCGCACTGCACAAACGTGTTCATGTGTGCATGTTATGTTGGATGAATTTTGTAAATTCTTTGCACACGTTCAACTATTTAAAAATTCTTTGAGCACTGGCTTCATTTCGCTGTTTCACATTATTTTCGCGACGTACATTCTCTGTTTCATCGGTCGTAGATGATTAAATCTACTTCTCTCTACTGGATTGCACAAACATGTTCATGCGTGCATGTTATTTTGGACGAATTCCATCAAATTCGTCGCACACAGCCGGTCGTTTGAAATTTCCTTTGACTACTAACTTCATCTCTTTGTCCACACAACTCATATGTTGTAAGTTTTTTATTTTGAATCTCATAGACAAAGTTCTTCAAGTGTAGTGGTCTGAAATAAATTTATCATGTGAACACGAGGTGAGATTAACCATCTGTGCGCATGCAAACCAAACGACAGCATGTTGCATCTAGGGAGAAAATGCTTTTAGCCAAATATCCATGCGTGTGTTTCTTCTGAGGCAGACTAGAGGAGATGCATGCAATCAAACTCGATGCAGAACATAGCCCATGGGCTATTTTTTCCTCAGCCAAGCTCCACCAGGATAGGCTAATCGAAATTTCAAAAATGATGCGAGTAACCAAACATGCCCTGATGAACTCGCCAAACCCCAACTCGAAGGGAGATGGAAAAAGGAAAGGGAGGTCTAAATAATTGTTTCAGGTGTCAGGGACAGACGACTGAGAACAGTTAGTCAAGACGCACCCTCCTCCCCCGCGTCGCCCTCCTCTGGCGACACGGGGGGAAACCCTAGCCGCGCCGCCGGGGGGATCCCGCCCTCCTCCCCCGCTGCGCCGCCACTGGAGGGGGCGCCGGCGAAGCCGGGCGTGCCCTGGGAAGGTGGCGGCGGGGCGATCTCGGCCTGGTGGACTTGGGCAGGATCGCGGCGGTCCAGCCAGGCGGCCCGTGCTGCTCGCGGGGCAGCTCCTCTCGGCGCAGGGCAGGTTGGGGCGGGGCCTAGCGACGGCGGGGCGTGCGACGTGCCTGAGAGTTCGGTCGTGAGGACGGCGAGCCGCAGGCGTGCCAGATCTGGAGGTATTGCCCCCTTCCCTTCCATGCATCCCTTCCCAGTCCCCGGTTCGGTTTGGATCTTCCGGATCCACCTCCGGTGTGTTCTGGTGGAGCAGATCGGTGTCCGGGGGAAACCTTGGCCGCCTTGGCTGGCCGGCAGTGGCGACGCCGATTTTTGGCGCCGTTTTCCTCCTTGGGGGCACTGCTGAGGGCACCATCTCTCCTCTCCGAACCATGTCCGGGTGAAAGCCCAAGATCCGTTGCGGATCGGGCGTCGGCGGCGCCCTGTGCACCGTTACCTTCCTGGAGGCGACGCCAAGGACATTGGGATCGGATGGAAGGGTCTGTAGGTGAGGGGTGGGGTGTGCTGCCTCCCTTTCGGTGGAGCGGTGTTTCTTTATGCATATTCTTGGCGGCGGCTCTTGGCGGCATGGAGCAGCGGAGGCTTGGCGTCAGATGTGTGGTGACGGACACGCGTAGGAGGTCGACGCTGTCTGGCGTCGTGGTGGCGTCGGCGGCAGCGAGACCGGGCAAGGCCGTTGCAACAGTACAGCTCTGAAGATGGATTAGTGGTAGGTGGTTGTGGCGGCCTCATACTCGGCAGGCGACCTGGTTGAGGAGCACGCCGGACTGGTGGGTGCCCATACCCGGCAGGCGTCCAGGTTGGGACCTCAGGTCTTAGATGTTAGGTTTGGTTGCGACGTCTGTTTGGTATTAGGCCCAGACCATCAGCGCCCCTTCATCAGTTAGATAGGAGTAGTGACAGAGGTTGCGAAGATGGTGGCTTTGGTCTTACTGTTGTACGACTTTGTAAGGTTTTGTGCTAATAATTAATAAAATTGGCCGTATGCATCGATCAGATGCAGAGGCCGGGGGTATTCCTCCTTTCGAAAAAAAAGATGTCAGGGACAACTTGAGAAGCTCATATGTTGATTGATGCAAGTAGATGTGGAATATATTTTATTGACTGGGCGGCCAATTCGGACGCTAGACCTCTTCGGGATGAGTTTATCCTAGCAGGTAATATTGGTTGTAACAAATTGATTGTTAAAGTGGACTATTGAAGTGATTGAGATGGTGTAGAATGGTGTCTATTCGATCGGACCTGCGGTGGCCATCCTTGATGATTGTAACTTTTTCTTAGTCGCAATTTTGATTATATTAGTTTTTCTTGCCCTAGGAAGCCAGCATGACAACACATGTTTTAGCTAGTCATGGTGTGGGTTCCTTGAGCATTGTACGGGACATGGAACCCTCGACTTTTTGGTGCATGTAATAATTTACAATGTAACTATTTTGCCAAGATAATAAAATCCATCAAGAAGCCTGGTTGGACCATCAAAACGGCCTTCTAAAAAACTATTAATTTCCCCGATTCCCAATCTTCTTCATTCTCCCTTTTCGATTAGACACCTCCTTTGAACCAACGCCGTGATACCCTTCTTTTTGCAACTACTTGAGTGAAAACCTTCCTATTTCAAATACTAGCTGCCCCTTGTATTCTGGTTAATTCTTTGGAAAATGTTTTGTTATGTGCACACCAAAATTCTGTCTCATAGGAGCTCTGAAGAACATGCTTAATTTGTCTCTGAACTATGTGTTTGTTCAGAGCAAATGCCTCTAAGTTCATGGTGATGGATCAACCTCTACGGAATCAGCAATGATGTGATGTTTTGTATTCTTGAAGTATCTTATGAGCATCTAAATGAGTGTAATCCTCATGTATGTTGGCACACAACATAAGGGTCGAGGTTTTTGTTGACCACAGGTAAAAAGCGGTTCGAGTCCGCTTATCTCCAGCCCGTGAACTTAGCGGATACTATGATAGCGATAGCACCGAATTTTGCACCCCCCCCCCCCGCTGGCATCGCCCACTTTGACGACTCGAGGGCGAAACCCTAATACCACCGCCACCTCCCCCACCTCACCTTCTCCCCCTTGCTGCCGCCTGAAGCGCCCACCAGCAAAGCCTGGATGTATCCGGGAAGGCGGTGGCGGGGCCCTTCTCTGGTTGCTCAGAACGGGTGCAACGGTTGCTGTCCTGGGCTATGCTCCTCGGTCGGCATCCCAGCTTGATCTCGTCCAGGGGATAGCGACTGCGGTCCTCGGCCAGCTTCCCGACTAGATCACATCCAAGGGGCAGTAGTTGTTGTCCTGGGCGATGCACAAGTGCGAGCCGACAAAGGGCTTCGATCTCTTGTGTTTGTGCGTGTGGTAATGGCACGGGGAGCGATCTTCCACGAAGTTATGTCCCATGTGGCTGGCCTCAGTTTGATCTAGGCCGGCGGGCTGGATGCAATGGCGAGGGTTCCCCGTTGAAGACCAACTTGGGTGGCAAAGGACTGTGGAAGCTAGTGGTGTTCCCCCTTTCCGTGAGCTTTGGCCGAGCGGTGATCCGGGCCTCCTCGGTCCTATGTTTGGCTTGGTTCTGCCCAGTCCTATGCTCGACGATGCCGGGCGGCTGGTTGTGCCTTCTCTAGGAGCTTAGGCTGCCTAGGATGCAGTTGAGGTGGGTTGCACAAATCCCGGTAAATACTAGTATTGACATTGTTAGTGTCGGCGACAATGGCATCTGCGGATGTCACCCCCTCCTTGGAGGTGCAATTGTGAATCCATCGCACTCACTGACCTCTTTTCTTGCAACTTTGGGTGAAAACCTTAGATCGAGCTTTTCCTAGATTAGATGGTGGTGTTGTCTTGGACATCACTACCTCCTTGGATGCGTCATTGGGGAGTAGTGGATGAGTGTTAGCGAGGAGTGTCCTGTTGCTTGGGAAGCTTAGATAATGGTGCTGCCGGCGGGGGAGCTGATTGGGGCATGTGATCAGTTGGAGGTGGAGCAGCGTCGTATTGTTGGGAAAGGTAGTATAGAACAAAAAAATTGTCCTACCATCACGATTCTAGGAACACGAGAAGATGCATTAGAGGTTTAGATCGGATTGTTACCAACTTCGAGTTGTAGCGGAAGAGGAGTTGGTGTAGATCGAACTTGAAGTACCTCAAACCGTCCACGGTGATCCCTTGATGGCCCAATAGTATAGGGGATCAATCGTAGTCCTTTCGATAAGTAAGAGTGTCATACCCAACGATGAATGGAAGGAAATGACAAGCGGTTTTTAGTATGAAAGTGCGTTATATCGACTAGAGGGGGGTGAATAGGCGATTTTTATCAATTCTTCACTGAGGAATTTGCTAGTGAGGAAATTCCTTAGCGAAGAACTACTTGCAGCAGAATAAGTACTCAAAAGTATGCATAGCAGAACACAAGCATGGTCATCATGATGAAATGAAGACAAGAACAGAGTACAGAAAGCGTAAACACAGGATGAAGACAAACAGACTGAAGAAATTGAACTGAGGAAATTGAGAAAGTCTTCAGTCAAAGTCTTCAAACACAAATATGAACAAGTGCACAACACAGTAATGAGGAAATGAAAGAGTTGAGGAAATAGAACCAGTTGGCTTGGTAATGATTTGGTAGACCAGTTCCAACTGTTGTCTCAGTTGTATGTCTGGTTGAAGCGGCTAGGTATTTAAACCTGAGGACACACAGTCCCGGACACACAGTCCTCACCGTATTCTCCTTGAGCTAAGGTCACACAGACCTCGCCCAATCACTCGTGGTAAGTCTTCAGGTGACTTCCAAACCTTCACAAACTTGGTCACTCGGCGATCCACAATTTTCTCTTGGATGCTCTAGACCATGACGCCTAATCGTCTGGAAGAAGCACAGTCTTCAAAGGTAACAAGCGTCGGATCCACGCAGGATCAATCTCTTCAGTGATGCTCAATCACTTGGGGTTTGTAGGTGTTTGGGTTTGGGTTTTCCTCACTTGATGATTTTCGCTCAAAGTCCTCGGAGGATGGGATGCTCTCAATTGACAAGTGTCAGTTTCTCTCGGAGCAGCCAACCAGCTAGTGGTTGTAGGGGGGCGGCTATTTATAGCCTAGGGAGCAGCCCGTCATGATAAGACATAAATGCCCTTCAATGATATGACCGTTAGGTGGGTAGATATTTTGGGACAGCTGGCGCATAGCACAACAACGGTCGGAAATTTGAGTATCAAATTCCTCAGGGCTATCATGTTCCTCACTGTGTAGGCAATCCGCACTGGCAAATTCCTAACTCCTCAGTCAGAACAAATTCTTCAGAGACCAGAAGAACTTTGTCTCTGTCACTAAAGAATATGACTGAACTGTATGCGATTTCCAATGGCTTCACTCGAAGGGATTGGTAGGTGTAGGATTTTGAGTTGAGCATCACATGGAAATTTTTCCTTAGTATTTCCTCGACCCCCTTTAACAGTACGGTGTTTCCTATGACTCAAGAAAGAGAAAATGAAACTACGAAAACAAAAGTCTTCGCGCTTCATGTTACTCAAATGAATACCAAGTCTTCAAGGTCACACCAATTTCTTCACTTTCAAAGTCTTCAGAAAGTCTTCAGAAATCCAAAGTCTTCAGTCGAAGAACTTCATTTCTAGGGGTCGACTTTCTCTGTAAAAATCAAACTCCTCATAGACTTATAGACCTGTGTACACTCATAAACACATTAGTCCCTTAACCTATAAGTCTTCAATACACCAAAATCACTAAGGGGCACTAGATGCACTTACATAGTAAGGTATTCTCTGCAAATACTGAAAGTGGCGGTAACAAATAGCTTTGTAGCAAGGTAAATCGTAACAAGTAGCAAGGTGCAACAAGGTGGCCCAATCCTTTTTATAGCAAATGAAAAGCCGGAAAGTTCTCTTATAGTAAGCAAAGCATTCTTGAGGACAAACATGAATTCTCGTCTAGTCACGTTCATCATGTTTAGTTGATTCACGTTCGATACTTTGATAATTTGATATGTGGTGGACCGATGCTAGGGTGCTGTTCTTACTTGAACAAGAAACCCTCTTATGATTACCCCCTCTCGCAAGCATTCGCAACTACGAAAGAAGAATTAAGATAAATCTAACCATAGCATGAAACATATGGATCCAAATTAGCCCCTTATGGAATAACGCATAAAATAGGGTTTAAGCTTCTGTCACTCTTGTAACCCATCATCTAATTATTACTCCCAAATTCCTTCCCTTAGGCCCAAGTACGGTGAAGTGTCATGTAGTCGACGTTCACATGACACCACTAAAGGAAGAACAACATACACATCATCAAAATGTTGAACGAATACCAACTTCACATGATTACTTATCACAAGACTTCTTCGATGTCCTCAAGAACCAAAGTAACTACTCACAACTCATATTCATGTTCAAGATTAGAGGTGTATTGAATATGCGTAAGGATCTGAACATATAATCTTCCACCAAATAAACCAACTTGCATCAACTACAAGATGTAATCAACACTACTAGCAACCCACAAGTACAAATTTGAGGTTTTGGGACAAAGATTGAATACAAGAGATGAACTAGGGTCTGAGATGAGATGGTTCTGGTGAAGATATTGATGAAGATTGGTCTTCCCACGACGAGAGGATCGTTAGTGATGTCGATGGCTTCGATTTCCCCCCTCTCGGAGGGAAGTATCACTCGCAGAATCACTTTGCCGGAGAGCAAAAGTGCCCCTACCCAGGTTCCACCTCGAGACGGCAGTGCTTCGTCCCAAAGGTCTTCTTTTGATTATTTTTCTGGGGGAAATGGCATCATATAGGAGAAGGAGGCCCCCGGAGGCCTGCACGTGGGCCCACAACCTTGGTTGGCGTGCCCCAAGGGGGCGCCACCTGAGCTTGTCGCTCACTGGTGGGTCCCCTCCCGATTATTCTTCTCCAAGTATTTTTTTCTTAACTTTAAAATAATTCTCCGTAAATTTTCAGGTCATTTGGAGTTGTGGAGAATATCTATCTCTATTGTAGCTTTTCAGGTCCAGAATTCCAGCCGCGCAATCTCCCTCTTTATATGAAACTTGCAAATTAAGAGAGAAAAGGCATAAGAATTGCATCATAAAGTGGAATAATAACCCAAAACATAATAAATAACAGTAGGAAAACATGATGCAAAATGGACGTATCAATTCCCCCAAACTTAGATCTTGCTTGCGCTCAAGCGAGTACCGAACTCGATAATCATGACCATGCATATATATAGAGAGAGGTGTCGATAAACTTGTCATGATCATTATTATAGCAACAATATATCATCATAAAACTTCTCATGATCAAGTTACAATTCATTCACAATGCTAAAGTATGAACCATAAACTTCACTGAAAACCAACAAACTATGATCATACATATTTAGGAGCAGTTTTTATTGCTTTTTGCACCAATGACAACTTACTTGAAGGATCTTATTCAATCCATAGGAAGATATAGTGGACTCTCATGGCAAGAAACTGGGTTCAAGAGTTTCTGGATCATTCTACACGTGCATATGAGTTTTTCTCTGAATCTCATATTTAAGAATCATAGCAGTTATAGCACAGAATATAAAATATTTAATTATAAACATGGAAATAAACAGTACAAATTTTATTGTGGGGGATAATGGTGAAGGAGTTGACGAAGGTCTTGAGCACATGTGTGATCCTATCCAACTTCAGAGCAAAATCCAGCGATGTTCCAAAATTTTATCCAAATGCATCAATGTATTCGGCATTGAGGAACTCATGAGCGGCTCTAGAATGATCTGGTTGAGCATTTGTGGCCATATAAAAGAGAGAACTCGAGCATATGTGCAAGTTGAATTTATGTTTGAAATATTTCATTTGAAAACTTTATGTTTGGATTGTAATATTTATATTTGAAGTATTGTTGAATTTCAATATTTGCACTATTTGAAGATTGATGCTATATATCTGTACTTATTTTGAGTGATGCGGACATAAAAGAAAACGAAAACAGGGGCGGATAGGGTAGACGTTTGGTACAGCGGGTTGAATGGCCCGCTCTCGTATCTATGTCCGTGGACGTTTATTATGTCCAATTTTGGGTACGCCATTGGAGGTGCCCTAATATGTGATTTCTCAACTTGTTTCTCCTTATTGGCCCTACCCGCAAGAAGACGACACACCTTTCACCCTCGAGGCTTTTGCTTATTCACAACTTTGTCGCATATACATTGTTTATCCACCTGTATGTCCGCATCTTCTCTTTCTCATAGCATAACTGGTTTCTGTATATTTCGTGAGAAAGACTTTGTCGATGTGGGTGGAGACGATTCTGATCATCGGTTACAACACGGGATGATTTTGCATCTTAGCAATCAGGAAACCAACACTCATAGGTTGTTGACCACACTGGGGTACAATCAACATGGCCGCAAATGCCTAATACGCACAAACAGTTGAGAACAAATAATAACTATGACGACAATCTGGATATTCCGAATATAAATCCAGTATCGATGAAAAGTCGGGGTTCCAAAAGCGGTCTTGTGATAGTCGTTGGAAACGAATGCAGCACAAGTGATTTTCTAATTTTGAGGAGTAGATTACACATCCACAACAAGTTTGAATTTCACTATATTTTGGACATCTAGACTTCAGTCCTTCGAGTCAAGTAACTTCTTCAAGACAAGAGAAAAATTAACATTCCCTTTCAATTCTGCGTCGTGCCATTGCCACCTGGTAATCCAAGAGGAGGAATGCTCTGCTCGTTCCTGAAGAAATCACTGGGGTCCACCTTGGCCTTCACCGCCGCAAGCCTCTCGAAGTTATCCTTGAAGTACGCCTCGCCCCAAACTCTCGCCGTCTCGTAGCTGGTCCCACCGCCGTCGCCACCATACTCGTTGACGCCGAGGTCCAGGTCCTTGTAGTTCACGTACGCGCCCCTGGGGCTCTTGGATACGTACGGCTCCATCTCCCGGTGCACCCCCCTGACCCAGCTCATATGCTGCTCCGACGCCTCCGTCGTGTTGTCCCACCAGAAGCCGTAGTACTGCAGGTTGTAGAGCGCGTGCCGGTGCGGGAACGGCGTCGCCGACGACGCGACGCGGCCCATCCTGCCGCCGAAGGGGTCGAGGATGAGCAGCCCGGCGCCGTCCTCCAGGAACCAGCTCCACGTGCTCTCCCACACGTCCCTCGGGATGGGCTCGTGCACGAAGTCCGACTTGCCCTTGAAGTACCTGTCCGGCTTGGTGCCCCTGTCCAGGAGCAGCTCCTTCGGCTTCCCCGTGCCGTAGAACGCGAAGTAGAGCACGGACTCGATCCAGCTCATCTCGATGCAGTCTCGCCGCGTCACGCCCAGCTCCGGGAACATCTTGGTCATCGTCGCGACGACGCCGGCGCACCTGCCGAGGTACAGGGACTCGAACTGCGCGTCCTGGTTCTGCACGACCACCCGGAGGATGATGTCGCGGGGCAGGGCCGGCGCCACGTGCTGCCACTTGGTGAGGAGATCGCTGGCGGATTGGTTTCTTGGCCGGTGGACGGTGAACACGGTGACGGTAGCCGGCACGCGCACCAGCAGGAGCTTCCAGGACACCACGATGCCGAAGCTCCCGCCCCCGCCGCCCCGGATGGCCCAGAAGTGGTCCTCCCCCATGGCAGCCCTGTCCAGGAGCCTCCCCTTGGCGTCCACCATGATGGCGTCGACGACGTGATCCGCGGCGAGGCCGTGCTTCCGTAGCATCAGGCCGAAGCCGCCGCCGCTGAGGTGCCCGCCGACGCCCACCGTCGGGCCGACACCGGCGGGGAACCCGAGGCGCGCGCTCTTGTTGGCGATGCCGTAGTAAAGCTCGCCGAGCGTGGCTCCGGACTCGACCCACGCCGACCTGCTCCGGACGTCGACGCGGATCGCGCGCAGCGCCGCCAGGTCGACGACGGCGAAAGAGCGCGCCGCGTCGAGGGAGCGGTAGGAGAGCCCCTCGTAGTCATGGCCACCGCTGCGCGGGCGCACGCGGACGCCGTGCGCCGCGCCGCAGCGCACGGCAACCCTGACGTGTGTGGCGTGGGTGGCCTTGACGATGACGAGGGGCGTCGGGGTGGCCGGCGTGACGAACCGGAGGTTCTTGATGGAGAACTCGAGGACGGACGAGTAGGATTCCGATGACTGCGTGTAGACGATCCCCGGAGGAAGGTGGAGGGCGAGACAGCCTACGAAGTCGGTGGTGTTAACGCTGGTCGCCGCGGCGGCCGAGGAGATGGCAATGCAAACGGCGGCGAGCAGTGGCGTATCTAGGGGGTGGACAGGGTGGTCCATGGACCACCCTGGAATTTCCCCATAATCTATATAGCATAGAGAAAAATATATTTTTTATAATAAATAAATATATTTATGTGAATATTTTGCATTGGTGGACCACCCTGGCATGTTGGGCTAGCTACGCCACTGGCGGCGAGCAGTGCAACCAGGATGCTCCGAGCTACGGCCATCGTGTGTAGTTTGATTCGAGGACTGAGGAGTCAGCCGGAGACCGTCGCAACTTATAAACTTGTTGGCATTGGAACTTTGGAAGTAAAGCCGAAATCACTTGTCGCAACCAGTAGGAGTGTACTCTGTGCTTGGTTGCGGTTGGTTGCATCGATCCACCACGTCTTTCCTCGGCAGGTTTTGTTAAGCTTCAGGAAATGGTCGCACAACAAGGATATTTGCCGTCAAACTAGTCAAATTTGAGCGATCGAATCGAACCATATGCCACCAGTTGGCCCCTCTGGGATTCATCACACGGCAGAGCCGCCCGTAGACTAATAAAACTACAGGATCCAAGTGTTGGCTAGTGAATTTGGTGGTCTTGATATCGCAATCGAAAGCTGAATTTGAGCTATTTAAGATGTATAATAACTGTACAATATCCGAAATCTTCGGGTTTTATATGCAAAAAGATATCTTCGCGTACACGGGTAAATGCATTCATGTAGGCACAAAGCCTGCCGCTCATAGTGACATGTCCATACAAAGACCTAAATAACTTTCCAAAATAAAGGACGACAATGCATGACTGAACGAGCGGTGCGCATGGACCCTTCACTAGGAGATGTTGCGGTATGGATTTGCTTGTGTCTTGGGGCTCTTGGCTCGAGCCAGCTGAGACCAAGTCTAGCGGAGAACACGAGGGTTGGCTAAGAGTGATGTTTTACTTAGGCAGGAGATGAGTTAGTTAGTGCCGTTTCTTTTAACCATAAGCTACAAATGACCATCTTTTTTTTTTCTCAAATGGTTTGGATTGCTTATCATTTGTCATCTGAAAGAAATTAAAGATATGAGAGGGCCAAGCCGTCTCTAATTAGAGCATCTCCAACAAATGATGTATTGGGCACCCAGAAACAGTTTTAGGGGACCAAAATGTAGGTTTTAGGGCATCCGAAATTTTTACGCCATAGCAGATGATGTAAAATAGGATACCATAAAATTTTGGGCCGTAGCAGATGATTTAAAATAGGGCACCCAAATATTTTTCTTCTTCACCACAATTGCATACATATTGTTTTTCACGGGGCACAATTGCATACATATTGAAACGAATAAATATCAAACTCAACCCAAATGAATCCGAAACAATATAACACAGATAATACTTAGTTATTACACAATGCATCAATACACAACATCAAATTCAAACAAATTATGTGGTCATTTGCTATTGTACTGCGTTAAAAAAATTCAACACAAATTGTTCATCATCACACATACATGAAACATAGACATCACACTAGTGGGTTTGTTGCCATGCCATGCTCACTGCTCCTCGATGAGATGAAACCAGCACGCTTCAACATTTTGTTCTTGTGCATCATCAAGATCAAGCAATGCCCTCCTCTTTGTTCATGTCATATTCCTCTTCGGAGGAAGAATCCCGCAGAGACGACTCAAACGAGCTCATCTAGAACACAATAATTTTCATTACAACTACTTCTATGTCGCAACAATAAAACTAATATTTTCTTTTTATATTTGAAACTTTTTCTCGAACACTTAATGTGCACGGAGGAGGATTTTAGACGGCTGCTCCTCGAGCCCTTGGTGGTCGTCGCCGTCGGGTAGGAAATGCGTTGGGATGGCCTCGTTGACGCCGGGGAGGTCGAGGTTGTTGGAAATATGCCCTAGAGGCAATAATGAAATGGTTATTATTATATTTCCTTGTTCATGATAATTGTCTATTGTTCATGCTATAATTGTGTTATCCGGAAATCGTAATACATGTGTGAACACATAGACCATAACATGTCCCTAGTGAGCCTCTAGTTGACTAGCTCGTTGATCAATAGATGGTTACGGTTTCCTGACCATGGACATTGGATGTCATTGATAACGGGATCACATCATTAGGAGAATGATGTGATGGACAAGACCCAATCCTAAGCATAGCACTAGATCGTGTAGTTCGTTTGCTGAAGCTTTTCTAATGTCAAGTATCATTTCCTTAGACCATGAGATCGTGCAACTCCCGGATACCGTAGGAATTCTTTGGGTGTACCAAACGTCACAACATAACTGGGTGGCTATAAAGGTGCACTACAGGTATCTCCGAAAGTGTCTGTTGGGTTGGCTCAGATCGAGACTGGGATTTGTCACTCCTATGACGGAGAGGTATCTCTGGGCCCACTCGGTATTGCATCATCATAATGAGCTCAATGTGACTAAGTAGTTAGTCACGGGATCATGCATTACGGAACGAGTAAAGTGACTTGCCGGTAACGAGATTGAACGAGGTATTGGGATACGGACGATCGAATCTCGGGCAAGTAATGTACCGATTGACAAAGGGAATTGTATACGGGATTGCTTGAATCCTCGACATCGTGGTTCATCCGATGAGATCATCGTGGAACATGTGGGAGCCAACATGGGTATCCAGATCCCGCTGTTGGTTATTGGCTAGAGAGGTGTCTCGGTCATGTCTGCATGATTCCCGAACCCGTAGTGTCTACACACTTAAGGTTCGATGACGCTAGGGTTATAAGGAAGGTTTGTATGTGATTACCGAATGATGTTCGGAGTCCCGGATGAGATCCCGGATGTCACGAGGAGTTCCGGAATGGTCCGGAGGTAAAGATTTATATATGGGAAGTCAGCATACGGTCACCGAAAATATTCGGGGGTATATTGGTATTGTACCGGGACCACCGGAGGGGTTCCGGGGGTCCACCGGGAGGATCCACCTGCCCCGGAGGGCCTTATGGGCTGTAGGTGGAAGGGAACCAGCCCTTAGTGGGCTGGGCGCCAACCCCCCTAGGGCCCATGCGCCTAGGGTTTGGGGGGAACCCTAAAGGGGGGCGCCCCCCCTTGCTTGGGGGGCAAGCCACCTCCCCCCTTGGCCGCCGCCCCCCCTCTAGATCCCATCTAGAGGGGCCGGCCCCTTCCCCCTTCTCCCTATGAATAGAGGGGTGAGGGGAGGGCTGCAGGACCACATCCAAGGCGCAGCCCCTCCCTCCCCACCACCTCTCCTCCTCCGCGTGTGCTTGGCGAAGCCCTGCCGGAGAACTGTCACTCCACCACCACCACGCCGTCGTGCTGCTGTTGGAGCCTTCTTCCTCAACCTCTCCCTCCTCCTTGCTGGATCAAGGCGTGGGAGACGTCACCGCTCCGTACGTGTGTTGAACGCGGAGGTGCCGTCCGTTCGGCGCTTGGATCATCGGTGATTTGGATCACGACGAGTACGACTCCATCAACCCCGTTCTCTTGAACGCTTCCGCTCGCGATCTACAAGGGTATGTAGATGCACTCCTCCCCTCTCGTTGCTAGTAAACTCCATAGATTGATCTTGGTGATGCGTAGAAAATTTTGAATTATTGCTATGTTCCCCAACAGTGGCATCATGAGCCAGGTTTATGCATAGTTTCTATGCACGAGTAGAACACAAGTTGTTGTGGGCGTTGATTTTGTCAATTTACTTGCCGTTACTAGTCTTATCTTGATTTGGCGGCATCGTGGGATGAAGCGGCCCGGACCGACCTTACACGTACGCTTACGTGAGACAGGTTCCACCGACTGACATGCACTAGATGCATAAGGTGGCTAGCGGGTGTCTGTCTCTCCCACTTTAGTCGGATCGGATTCGATAAAAAGGGTCCTTATGAAGGGTAAATAGAAATTGGCATATCACGTTGTGGTCTTGGCGTAGGTAAGAATCGTTCTTGCTATAAACCTATAGCAGCCACGTAAAAGTTTGTAACAACAATTAGAGGACGTCTAACTTGTTTTTGCAGCAAGTGTCATGTGATGTGATATGGCTAGAAGGATGTGATGAATGATATATGTGATGTATGAGATTGATCATGTTCTTATAATAGGAATCACGACTTGCATGTCGATGAGTATGACAACCGGCAGGAGCCTAGGAGTTGTCTTAATTTATTTATGACCTGCGTGTCAACTGAAACGTCATGTAATTACTTTACTATATTGCTAACCGTTAGCCATAGTAGTAGAAGTAATAATTGGCGAGACAACTTCATGAAGACACGATGATGGAGATCATGATGATGGAGATCATGGTGTCATGCCGGTGACGATGATGAACATGGCGCCCCGAAGATGGAGATCAAAAGGAGCAAAATGATATTGGCCATATCATGTCACTATTTGATTGCATGTGATGTTTATCATGTTTTACATCTTATTTGCTTAGAACGACGGTAGCATAAATAAGATGATCCCTCGCTAAAATTTCAAGGAAGTGTCCCCCCTAACTGTGCACCGTTGCGAAGGTTCGTTGCTCCGAAGCACCACGTGATGATCGGGTGCGATAGGTTCTAACGTTCGCATACAACGGGTGTAAGCCAGATTTACACACGCAATACACTTAGGTTGACTTGACGAGCCTAACATGTACAGACATGGCCTCGGAACACAAGAGACCGAAAGGTCGAACATGAGTCGTATAGCAGATATGATCAACATGAAGATGTTCACCGATGATGACTAGTCCGTCTCACGTGATGATCGGACACGGCCTAGTTGACTCGGATCATGTATCGCTTAGATGACTAGAGGGATGTCTGTCTGAGTGGGAGTTCGTTAATAATTTGATTAGATGAACTTTATTATCATGAACTTAGTCTAAAAACCTTTACAATAAATCTTGTAGATCAAATGGCCCACGCTAATGTCGCCCTCAACTTCAACGCGTTCCTAGAGAAAACCAAGCTGAAAGACGATGGTAGCAACTACACGGACTGGGTCCGTAACCTGAGGATTATCCTCATAGCTGCCAAGAAAGCATATGTCCTTGAAGCACCGCTAGGTGATGCACCTGTTTTCCCAGCAACTCAATACGTTCTGAACGCCTGGCAGTCACGTAGTGATGATTACTCCCTGGTTCAGCGCGGCATGCTTTACAGCTTAGAATCGGGGCTCCAAAAGCGTTTTGAGCTGCACGGAGCATATGAGATGTTCCAAGAGCTGAAAATGGTTTTCCAAGCTCATGCCCGGTTCGAGAGATATGAAGTCTCCGACAAGTTCTACAGTTGTAAGATGGAGGAGAATAGTTCCGTCAGCGAACACATACTCAAAATGTCTGGGTTGCACAACCGCTTGTCTCAGCTGGGAGTTAATCTCCCGGATGACGCGGTCGTTGACAGAATCCTTCAGTCGCTCCCACCTAGCTACAAGAGCTTTGTGATGAACTTCAATATGCAGGGGATGGAAAAGACCATTCCTGAGGTATATTCAA
Organism: Triticum aestivum; assembly: GCF_018294505.1. NCBI lineage: Eukaryota > Viridiplantae > Streptophyta > Magnoliopsida > Poales > Poaceae > Triticum > Triticum aestivum. Next base: position 480,049,464 of record NC_057814.1, on the reverse strand, counting down.
TGCTGAAATCAGCGGAGGTGGAGATCAAAAAGGAACATCAAGTGTTGATGGTGAATAAAATCACTAAGTTCAAGAAAGGCAAGGGTAAGAAGAACTTCAAGAAAGACGGCAAGGGAGTTGCCGCGCCCGGTAAGCAAGCTGCTGGGAAGAAGACAAAGAATGGACCCAAGCCTAAGACTGAGTGCTTTTATTGCAAGGGAAACGGTCACTAGAAGCGGAACTGCCCCAAGTACTTAGCGGATAAGAAGGCCGTCAATACCAAAGGTATATGTGATATACATGTTATAGATGTGTACCTAACCAGCGCTCGTAGTAGCTCCTGGGTATTTGATACCGGTGCGGTTGCTCATATTTGTGACTCAAAGCAGGAGCTGCGGAATAAGCGGAGACTGGCGAAGGACGAGGTGACGATGCGCGTCGGGAATGGTTCCAAGGTCGATGTGATCGCCGTTGGCACGCTACCTCTACATTTACCTACGGGACTAGTTTTAAACCTCAATAATTGTTATTTGGTGGCAGCTTTGAGCATGAACATTGTATCTGGATCTCGTTTAATGCGAGATGGCTACTCATTTAAATCCGAGAATAATGGTTGTTCTATTTATATGAGAGATATGTTTTATGGTCATGCCCCGCTGGTCAATGGTTTATTCTTAATGAATCTCGAACGTGATGTTACACATATTCATAGTGTGAATGCCAAGAAATGTAAGGTTGATAATGATAGTCCCACATACTTGTGGCACTGCCGCCTTGGTCACATTGGTGTCAAACGCATGAAGAAACTCCATGCAGATGGACTTTTGGAGTCTCTTGATTATGAATCATTTGACACGTGCGAACCATGCCTCATGGGCAAAATGACCAAGACTCCGTTCTCCGGAACAGTGGAGCGAGCAACCAACTTATTGGAAATCATACATACTGATGTGTGCGGTCCAATGAGCGTTGAGGCTCGCGGTGGCTATCGTTATGTTCTCACCCTCACTGATGACTTGAGTAGATATGGGTATGTCTACTTAATGAAACACAAGTCTGCGACCTTTGAAAAGTTCAAGGAATTTCAGAGTGAGGTTGAGAATCAACGTGACAGGAAAATAAAGTTCTTACGATCAGATCATGGAGGGGAATATTTGAGTCACGAATTTGGCACACACTTAAGGAAATGTGGAATTGTTTCACAACTCACGCCGCCTGGAACACCACAGCGTAATGGTGTGTCCAAACGTCGTAATCGCACTCTATTGGATATGGTGCGATCTATGATGTCTCTTACCGATCTACCGCTATCATTCTGGGGTTATGCTTTAGAGACTGCCGCATTCACTTTAAATAGGGCTCCGTCGAAATCCGTTGAGACGACACCGTATGAATTATGGTTTGGAAAGAAACCTAAGCTGTCGTTTCTTAAAGTTTGGGGATGCGATGCTTATGTCAAGAAACTTCAACCTGAAAAGCTCGAACCCAAGCCGGAAAAATGCGTCTTCATAGGATACCCTAAGGAAACCATTGGCTATACCTTCTACCTCAGATCCGAAGGCAAGATCTTCGTTGCCAAGAACGGGTCCTTTCTGGAGAAAGAGTTTCTCTCGAAAGATGTAAGTGGGAGGAAAGTGGAACTTGATGAGATGACCCCTCTCGAACCAGAAATTAGCGCAGCACAAGAAAATGTTTCTGTGGTGCCTGCACCGACTAGAGAGGAAGTTAATGATGACGATCATGATCAAGTTACCACTGAACTTCGTAGGTCCACAAGGACACGTTCCGCACCAGAGTGGTACGGCAATCCTGTCCTGGAAATCATGTTGTTGGACAACGGTGAACCTTCGAACTATGAAGAAGCAATGGCGGGTCCAGATTCCAACAAATGGCTTGAAGCCATGCAATCCGAGATAGGATCCATGTATGAAAACAAAGTGTGGACTTTGACAGACTTGCCCGATGATCGGCGAGCGATAGAAAATAAATGGATCTTTAAGAAGAAGACGGACGCGGATGGAAATGTTACCACCTATAAAGCTCGACTTGTCGCTAAGGGTTATCGACAAGTTCAAGGAGTTGACTACGATGAGACCTTCTCACCCGTAGCGAAGCTGAAGTCCGTCCGAATCATGTTAGCAATTGCCGCATTCTATGATTATGAAATATGGCAAATGGACGTCAAAACGGCATTCCTTAAGGAAGAATTGTATATGATGCAGCCGGAAGGTTTTGTCGATCCTAAGAATGCTGACAAAGTATGCAAGCTCCAACGCTCTATCTATGGGCTGGTGCAGGCATCTCGGAGTTGGAACATTCGCTTTGATGAGATGACCAAAGCGTTTGGGTTTACACAGACTTATGGTGAAGCCTGTGTTTACAAGAAAGTGAGTGGGAGCTGTGTAGCATTTCTCATATTATATGTGGATGACATACTATTGATGGGAAATGATATAGAATTCTTGGAAAGTATAAAGGCCTACTTGAATAAGTGTTTTTCAATGAAGGACCTTGGAGAAGCTGCTTACATATTAGGCATCAAGATCTATAGAGATAGATCGAGACGCCTCATAGGTCTTTCACAAAGCACATACCTTGACAAGATATTGAAGAAGTTCAATATGGATTAGTCCAAGAAGGGGTTCTTGCCTGTATTGCAAGGTGTGAGATTGAGCACGGCTCAATGCCCGACCACGGCAGAAGATAGAGAAAAGATGAGTGTCGTCCCCTATGCCTCGGCCATAGGGTCTATTATGTATGCCATGCTGTGTACCAGACCTGATGTAAACCTTGCTGTAAGTTTGGTAGGAAGGTACCAAAGTAATCCCGGCATGGAACACTGGACAGCGGTCAAGAACATCCTGAAGTACCTGAAAAGGACTAAGGACATGTTTCTTGTTTATGGAGGTGACGAAGAGCTCGTCGTAAAGGGTTACGTCAATGCTAGCTTCGACACAGATCTGGATGACTCTAAGTCACAAACCGGATACGTGTATATTTTGAATGGCGGGGCAGTCAGCTGGTGCAGTTGCAAGCAAAGCGTCGTGGCGGGATCTACATGTGAAGCGGAGTACATGGCAGCCTCGGAGGCAGCACATGAAGCAATCTGGATGAAGGAGTTCATTGCCGACCTAGGAGTTATTCCCAATGCATCGGGGCCGATGACTCTCTTCTGTGACAACACTGGAGCTATTGCCCTTGCCAAGGAGCCCAGGTTTCACAACTAGACCAGGCACATCAAGCGTCGCTTCAACTCCATTCGTGAAAATGTTCAAAATGGAGACATAGATATTTGTAAAGTACATACGGATTTGAATGTCGCAGATCCGTTGACTAAACCTCTTCCACGGGCAAAACATGATCAACACCAGAACTCTATAGGTGTACGATCCATCACAATGTAACTAGATTATTGACTCTAGTGCAAGTGGGAGACTGTTGGAAATATGCCCTAGAGGCAATAATAAAATGGTTATTATTATATTTCCTTGTTCATGATAATTGTCTATTGTTCATGCTATAGTTGTGTTATCCGGAAATCGTAATACATGTGTGAACACATAGACCATAACATGTCCCTAGTGAGCCTCTAGTTGACTAGCTCGTTGATCAATAGATGGTTACGGTTTCCTGACCATGGACATTGGATGTCATTGATAACGGGATCACAACATTAGGAGAATGATGTGATGGACAAGACCCAATCCTAAGCATAGCACTAGATCGTGTAGTTTGTTTGATGAAGCTTTTCTAATGTCAAGTATCATTTCCTTAGACCATGAGATCGTGCAACTCCCGGATACTGTAGGAATGCTTTGGGTGTACCAAACGTCACAACATAACTGGGTGGCTATAAAGGTGCACTACAGGTATCTCCGAAAGTGTCTGTTGGGTTTGCTCGGATCGAGACTGGGATTTGTCACTCCGTATGACGGAGAGGTATCTCTGGGCCCACTCGGTATTGCATCATCACAATGAGCTCAATGTGACTAAGTATTTAGTCACGGGATCATGCATTACGGAACGAGTAAAGTGACTTGCCGGTAACGAGATTGAACGAGGTATTGGGATACCGACGATCGAATCTCGGGCAAGTAATGTACCGATTGACAAAGGGAATTGTATACGGGATTGCTTGAATCCTCAACATCGTGGTTCATCCGATGAGATCATCGTGGAACATGTGGGAGCCAACATGGGTATCCAGATCCCGCTGTTGGTTATTGGCTAGAGAGGTGTCTCGGTCATGTCTGCATGATTCCCGAACCCGTAGGGTCTACACACTTAAGGTTCGATGACGCTAGGGTTATAAGGAAGGTTTGTATGTGATTACCGACTGATGGTCGGAGTCCCGGATGAGATCCCGGACGTCACGAGGAGTTCCAGAATGGTCCGGAGGTAAAGATTTATATATGGGAAGTCACCATACGGTCACCGGAAATATTCGGGGGTATGCCGGTATTGTACCGGGACCACCGGAGGGGTTCCGGGGGTCCACCGGGAGGATCCACCTGCCCCGGAGGGCCTTATGGGCTGTAGGTGGAAGGGAACCAGCCCTTACCGGGCTGGGCGCCAACCCCCCTAGGGCCCATGCGCCTAGGGTTTGGGGGGAACCCTAAAGGGGGGCGCCCCCTTGCTTGGGGGGCAAGCCACCTCCCCCCTTGGTCGCCGCCCCCCTCTAGATCCCATCTAGAGGGGCCGGCCCCCTTCCCCCTTCTCCTTATAAATAGAGGGGTGAGGGGAGGGCTGCAGGACCACATCCAAGGCGCAGCCCCTCCCCTCCCCAACACCTCTCCTCCTCCGCGTGTGCTTGGCGAAGCCCTGCCGGAGAACTGTCACTCGACCACCACCACGCCGTCGTGCTGCTGTTGGAGCCTTCTTCCTCAACCTCTCCCTCCTCCTTGCTGGATCAAGGCGTGGGAGATGTCACCGCTCCGTACGTGTGTTGAACGCGGAGGTGCCGTCCGTTCGGCGCTTGGATCATCAGTGATTTGGATCACGACGAGTACGACTCCATCAACCCCGTTCTCTTGAACGCTTGCGCTCGCGATCTACAAGGGTATGTAGATGCACTCCTCCCCTCTCGTTGCTAGTAAACTCCATATATTGATCTTGGTGATGCGTAGAAAATTTTGAATTATTGCTACGTTCCCCAACAGAGGTAGCAACAATAGCCGGTATCGCCACGCCGGCCAAGAGCTTCGAAGGATTGGCAGTTCGGTTCGGTCATGGTAGTCCCGTGGTCACCTCGGCCTACTGGGCCCTGAGGCCGGCTCAGCAACCGGTCTCCCGGCCAATGGGCTGCCCCGGGTATATATATATATATATATATATATATATATATATATATCATCTGTGAGCTTTAAGGTTTTACGGTGGGTACAAGCAGACTATCTGTTACTGCTCATTTTATCATTCGTCCGACACAAAAGTCTTTTGTGATGGGCGCTACTTCTGAGCTGCATTGAGATTTTCCCCGAAGAGGAAGGGTGAAGCAGTACAGTAGAGATAAGTATTTCCCTCAGTGAGAACCATCGAACCAATAGGAGAATCACACAAACCCTAGTGAACAACACCTGCACACACAAAAGCAAATACTTGCACCCAACGCGGGCAAGAGGGTTGTCAATCCCCTTGAACTCGTTACTTGTAAGGATTAAATCTTGTATAGGTAAATAGGTAAATTGCAAAACAAAAGAAAAGTAAATAAATTGCAGCAAAGTATTTTTTATTTTTTAAATATGATTAAAGTAGACTCGGGGGCCATAGTTTTCACTAGAGGCTTCTCTCTCGAAACAATAGCATCTAGTGGGTAAATAAATTACTGTTGGACAATTGATAGAAAAACACATAGTTATGACTTTATTCATGGCAATGATCACACATATAGGCGTCACGTCCCTGATAAGTAGACCAACGCTTGCCTTCATCTACTACTATTACTCCACCAATAGATCGCTATCGAGCGCATCTATGGTATTAAGTTAATGACAAACAGAGTAACGCCTTAAGCAAGATGGCATGATGTAGACAAATTAACTCAAGCAATATGAATAAAATGCATTGTTTTATCCTTATTAGCAACAATACAATATGTGCCTCTATACCCCTTCTGTCACCAAGTTACGACACCGCAAGGTTGAACCCACTACAAAGCACCTCTCCCACTGAAGATAAATCAATCTAGTTGGCCAAACCAAACGGATCGATCGGAGCATAATCATGCATAATAAAGTTTAGAAAAGACTCAATTACTCCCAGGGTGCATTTGGTTGCCTGCATTAGGCATAAATCAACTCTGCAGCAACAAATCAAGCACCCTGGATCGTCTGCGCCCTTCCGTCTGAGGTGACACTTGAAACAGGGCACCGCCGCATCCGTTCGATGCAATGGTTGTGGCTTCTATGGACACGTGGAGTAATCCTGCCACAAGAAGCGATTTACTAATAGATGGAAGTGGGTACCTAAAATTATTCAACCTTCCATTTGTACCCCTCGCGCTCCATCTTCCACCTCGAAAACACAAACGCCTCTTCCTAGTCTAGTCCCGTCACCGCATCAACCACAACCATCCTCTAGCTCCACAATCATGGTGAACTACCCCTTGAACCCGGTTCCGTTCTTGCCGTCGGGCTTCGCCGTCGAGCCCGGACCAGCTGACCGCCTGGTTCGCAACGGAATGGTGGTGGGACCAATCCATCCCTCAACCATGATTTCTTGGCAATAGCAGAGACCAGTCACTATGCCCCTCTACACCGTCGGGTGGCCATCCGCAACATGATTGTAAGTGAGCTCCATGAATTTCAACTCTGTACTACAGAGGTTAGTGATCATCCATTTTGGTGTTGGGTTGTTTGGGTTTGTGGATTCTTTTATGAGGGATACTGCTGTTGCCACCCCGATTGAACTTGAGGATGAAGATCTCCTAGTCACTTTTGTCCCCCATAGTGAGGCTTTGAATAGGCACACCACCTCTTTTGGGCCTGAAATTTGGTTGATGTTTTTTGGATTTCCCTATGACTATCCAACAGACTATTACATCAACAAATCTCTTGGTTTTTTATCTTTGGTGTACTGGTACAACCCACGACAGGATCGGCGCTTCATTCTACTTAAAGCCCGTGTTATTCGACTGCATCTGATCCCTAAGAGTTTTGTGGTTTGGTAACTAGGTGGTGCTAGAGATTGCTGGACTGTCCAAGTAACTATTCTGCGTAGTAATGATTGGAATGGTTTGCTCCGTGAGGTTCTGACGGCCAGGGAAGAGCCGCGACCTCCTGTGGCAATCCCCATCCACAGTTCAGGCCCGAGCTCACGGCTGAACAACTGTATCAACAACAGGTGCACAACTGGCTAGTTCAGAATGATGCTCCATCTGCAGGGAATAATGGTGGCAATGTGGAGGCAAATCAAGTTCAGAACAATGCTGGCTGGGGCGCATGGCCGGAGCCACCTACCCCCCACTGCCTCCCCTCCCACCACATCTGGTAACTATCAGGCATGGTTGGCGGTGCAGGGTTTGTCAGTTCAATATGGTCTGGTTCCAGAGAACAATATCACTGGCAGCGCAAACCAAGCATGGAATGACTCCATTACCATCTCGGATGACAGTAGCTCTGAACACTCCAATCTGCTTATGGTGCCTCTACAGAACACTCAAACTGATATTGATGAGCTTCCCTGGATTTCTGAATCACTCACCATCACTGTTGGGATGCACAGCCAGAGCCTGCAGTTTGGTCTTTCAGCAAAGTAACACTCTGCTTTCTTTGTTGGTGGATAACCCAATTCCACGCCAGTAGCTCGACACTTTCTTATTCAATGCAATGCGCCCTCTCATTGCTACAATTGGCCCCTGGAGTGGTGGTTATGGTCTAAGAAATGAAAACTTGGAGGTCTCTGTTATGCTCGTCTCTAATGATGCAGTCATTCACTTCAGCCAGCTAGGTGCTATCAACTCTTTTCATACCGTCACTTCATCTGTGTCCCTTGAAGAGCTTCGGGATGATTCTGAGACAAATCCCCCTATTAGAAGCTTGGATCTGAATGAAACGAGCAATGCAGTTGTTCTGTACCAACCTCCACCTTCCTTAGCGACTGCCCCAACTACTGTTCTCTTTCAGCCGGCTGGTACTGTCATCCAGAATGATGTTTCTCAAACTGAATCAATGATGCTAGTGGGCTCTTCTACTGCTTCAACTAATGAACCTGCACCTAGGTTAACGTCTCTTGGCTTGGCCTGGCCATAGTGGGCCTGGCCCATGCTTCCTCCGGTCCACTGATGACTCATGGACGCCGTACCAAAGCTATGGCACCTGTTAATACTGAAGTCAGACGCAACACCAGGGCGGCGTCATAGTGCGCCTGCGCCTGCTCCATGGTGAAGCCGCCACGCACCGGCGCCAGCTCCAGCGCTGTGTCATCATTGGACCCCGACTCCTTTATGGGGTCATCGTTGGAGACCTCGGGGGAGTTGGCCAGCATGCCGGCTTTGATCAGCCTGGCACGACGGCTCTGCCAGGAGGACACAAGGGCGGTGACCTCGTGCTTCATCTCCATCGATTGGCTGTCCTACTCGCGATCATGGTGGATGTGGTGCAAGGGAGGAGAATGGAGCGATGTGTTGTGGTGTAGAGTTTAGCCGGGTGTGGCCACCTGTAAATAGTGAATTTTGGTGAGGCCAACCTTCCAGGTGCGTCAATGCATGGCGCCGGAGTTGGTTCCTCGTCTGGCGAGCCAGCTAAATGGCGGCGTACGGACAGAGGGCATTGAACGGGAATGGTAGATATCCATCCTGCCCCGTACAACATGCGTCTCACCGGCATTGAACAATTACAGACACCCGAGAGGCGGTGCATGCGACATTCTTAGCCGGCGCGCCTCTTCAATGCCGGTGCGCCTCTTCAATGCCGGTGCAGTGAGGTCGCGTTCGCTATGGGCCCGCGTCGAAGCGACCGCTCTACATCCGCATGAATGCGGACAACGGGTGCCGGGAGAGAAGTGCGCGCGGGGGAGGGAGATATTTTTCGTGGGCCAGATTAGTCAGACCGTGAGTGTGGCTGCTATTCGGACACCCGCAAAACCCCCCAGATTTGTCTTCGGTTTGCGGGAAAAATGCGTCCGAACCGCCGAACGGATCAATACAAAATCGTGTTGGATGACAAAACACATCCAGACCGCGTGGTCTGGCCTTATGTAGATGGTTTGAGGGTGGGCGTTGGAGATGCCCTTAGCCCACCAAAACCTATAAAGTAACTAATTCACACATACACTAATTCACGCATAGATGACACGAAATGACAATGTACGCACATCTCTGGAGTGCAGAGGTTGACTGTGTGTACGACTGAGACTTAGCTGGTGTCAAGGTGGTGGGAGCGTCACCGGCATCGAGGTTGTCAATGTATATGCATGTATTCGAATGGGGTTCTTCTATAAAAATATGTAGTCCCTCTGTTTAGGTGCATTAGGCATCTTAGAAGGTGCACCGCAACCTAGGCACATAGAGATTGGGGAGGAAAAATTGAATCATGGAGGAAACCAATCACACTATTCCTTTGTCAACTGAAAACGTGCTATTAATTAGGAGACCTCTTCAAATGCAAATAGTGTGCCGCATAAATTGCATGCATTGGTCCTCCAATTAATAAATGGGTCTAATTAATATGCATGTAACTAATACTACTTTTACGCACCTTAGCGTTTTGAGATTATTTGATTTTCGTTAGATGTCTAATGCACCGAGACGGAGGGAGTCCTTTGTGCTAGTGCCTATGAATCCTTTTTAGAGCATGGTTAATAATACAGTCAAGAATCAACTACAAGGAGTTGCCATGTCATCTAGACTCATCCTAATAGCCGGCATGTACAATAGTAAATTTTAAATGTGTACTACTTCATTAATAATTGACCCACCTTACAACCTCACAAAGATTCTTGGGGCTCGTGCTGCAACTCGCTACTAGTGAAGAGCCTGCTTCACTTCTCTTTCCCCTTGTCTCTCCTCTAACTAAGTAAAGATATAATATTTTAGTCCTTATAGCCTGCTTATGTCACCTTATTATACTTGCTCTTATTAATACATCTAGCTATCCAACTATCTTCATTAATTAGTTATGTTATAGTCATAAGCATTTCCATATCAAATTCATCATCCATATAAATATTGCTATAAACTCTCCTTGTCACATCCATATAAAATTAAATCTATCTAGCTACATCCATTTCATATTATAAATCTATCTAGCTACATCCATTTCATATTATCCACACACGCACGCACATATATCGAAAACATTATCATAATCTGTCTATGTCTATAAATGATCAGAATTTATTATAATCTATCCATATAATCATAATCTATCCATATGATCATAATCTACCATATAATCTATCTATATGATCAAAAACAATTATCATAATCTATATACACAACGATTCATATTATAATATAATCCAGATCAAAAATACATCTATGCTATATCGATCCTCATTCCGATTGCATCGACAATCATATACCGTATCAATATAAAAAATACCATAATTTATATATCCAATTTTGCATCCATGCATATAAAAAAATATAACAACCTATATATTAGCATTGGTCCAAACCCTAATTATTGGTAACATATATGATATATAGATCCATAAATATCATCCACATGCACATAATAATTTTAGGGAGTGCCTAGACCTCATCTAGATGTGATATAATTAGATCTCATTCACCTGACATCACCTTTTATTGTTGCAGCCCGTTTTCTTTGACATGCCATAATCAGAGATGTTTCTTGTTCCCCTGGGTTAGTGGGCTGATTATTGGTATTTTTTTTTTCGAGGAACCGACAGGAGCACTGCCTTTTCATTTCAGACGGAAAAGAGGGTTTATGTACAAAGATGACAGGTTTTTCCGGGGAAACCTGACGAAACCCTTATAAGAACCGTTGTGGTATGCTAAGTGAACCAAATCACCCAATGTCGGTCGCCACTTGTGCCCTGCCAAAGGCGTAAGCCCGCATTCTTATGTCGTCGAGCGCGATGGCTGCCACCTCCAGGTGAGTGAGGCGGGTGCCGATGAATATCCGGTGGTTACGCTCCTTCCAGATATTCCAAATGGTGTAGAGGAAGTGACCGCTACGCCGACGTCTTTCGTCCTTGGACAGGGGACAGATGAGCCGATCCCACCAGTCGGAGACTCCCATGGGAGGCGGAATTGTCATCATGTTCGTCGGCGCCTCCCCGGTCCATGCCTGAACATGCGACCAAACCGCAATCGCAAATGGGCAGTCCTTGCAAAGGTGAGTTGCCGTCTCCGGTGCTCCCAAACACAGCGGGCATGTAGGATCGTGCGGCCATCCGCGAATAGCGAGCATGTCGGCCGTGAGGATCTTTCCATGGAGCACCAGCCAGGAAAAGAGCTTGCATTTGGGTTCCGCGTGTGCCTCCCAAATCTTCGTCGGCGAGAACCTGGGGAAGGAGCCAGAGAATTGGGCTGTATATGCCGAAGCCGCGGAGTAGATTCCATTTGTAGTCCAAAGCCAGGAGATGGAGTCCTCCCTGTCCGTAGACAGAGTAACCTGGGAGGTTAGAGATGCTATCGAGATGAATTCCTGCAGGTGTATGAGGGACTGAAGGCGGGCAACTGATCTGATCCAGTTTTCCTCATGCAGCTCCTTGGACACTATTCTCTGCTTTCTTGTGGCGATTTTGTATAATCCGGGAGCCAGCATCCTAAGGGGCCCCTTTCCGGTCCAGTCATCATGCCAGAACAGAGCTTTGTGGCCGTTACCCAGCACGATGGAGGTCGAAGCTCTAAATAGCGCCATATCCGAGTCGTCGCAGGGTAGGGCAGAGCCCACCCACTGACGGTCAGGGTCGGTCCACATTAGCCAAGGCCAGCGTAAGCGGAGAGCCCGACAAAATCTCTCTAGGTCTGTGATTCCCAGCCCACCTAGGGCCTTTGGCCTGCACACGGTCTTCCAGTTTACCAGGGAGTGCCCTCCGGTCGCATTCTCGGAATTGTCGCCTTGCCATATGAAGTTGCGAGAGATCTTGCTAAGCTTATGGTTGGCTCACGCCGGAAGAGGGAGCGCAGTGAGGTGATGTGTGGCCATGGCGCATAGCACAGACTTTGCCAAGGAGACCCTTCCCGGCCTCGCAAGGTTCTTTCCCTTCCATCCCGGAAGCTTGCCCATTGCTTTGTCTATGGGAGGTTGCAGATGAACCCGCTTGAGCCTTGAGGTATGCAGGGGAAGGCCCAAGTACTTAGTTGGGAATGCAGCGATCTTCACAGGGAATCCCGATAAAATGTGGGCGAGGTCAATCTGCTGGCAGCGAATAGGGAACACCTCCGTCTTGGTCACGTTGGTAATGAGACCCAATGCCTCCCCAAAACAGGCAAGTATCCCCGCAATGGCGTCCAATTCTTCCTTCACAGGGTTGGCAAAGATGCCCGCGTCATCAGCGTAAAGTGAAATTCTGCAGGAAGCCAAACGAGCCTTGATCGGCTGCAGAATCCTGGCGTTGGAGGCAGCCCGGAGCATAAGCTGAAGCGGGTCAATTGCAAGGATGAAAAGCATGGGGGACATAGGGTCACCCTGACGTAGGCCGCAAGCATGAGCAAAAGGGGGGCCCGGGTTTCCATTTAGAAGAATCCGCGAAGAAGATGGTGCCAAGGACATGCAAATCCAGTACTGCCAACATTGACTGAAACCAAGTTGCTCGAGTACCTCCAGTAGGTAAGCCCAGCCGACAGAGTCCAAGGCCTTTGAGATGTCCAGCTTGAGGAAGAGGCCAGGCGTTGACTGTTGGGGATCGTAGCAGAAATTTAAAATTTTCTACGCATCACCAAGATCCATCTATGGAGTTTACTAGCAACGAGAGGGAAGGAGTGCATCTACATACCCTTGTAGATCGCGAGCGGAAGCGTTCAAGTGAACGGGGTTGATGGAGTCGTACTCGTCGTGATCCAAATCACCGATGACTGAGCGCCGAACGGACGGCACCTCCGCGTTCAACACACGTACGGAGTAGCGACGTATCCTCCTTCTTGATCCAGCAAGGGGGAAGGAGAGGTTGATGGAGATCCAGCAGCACGACGGCGTGGTGGTGGAAGTAGCGGGGATCTCGGCAGGGCTTCGCCAAGCACAGCGAGAGGGAGAGGTGTCACGGGAGGGAGAGGGAGGCGCCAGGGGCTGTGGTGCGGCTGCCCTCCCTCCCCCCCATTATATATAGGGCCCTTGTGGGGGCGGTGGCCCTGGGAGATGCAATCTCCAGGGGGGGCGGCCGCCAAGGGGGTGGCTTCCCCCCCAAGCCAAGTGGGGGGCGCCCCTACCCCTAGGGTTTCCAACCCTAGGCGCAGGGGGAGGCCCAAGGGGGGGTGCACCAGCCCACCAGGGGCTGGTTCCCCTCCCACTTCAGGCCATGGGGCCCTCCGGGATAGGTGGCCCCACCCGGTGGACCCCCGGGACCCTTTCGGTGGTCCCGGTACAATACCGGTAACCCCCAAAACTTTCCCGGTGGCCAAAACTGGACTTCCTATATATAATTCTTCACCTCCGGGCCATTCCGGAACTCCTCGTGACGTCCGGGATCTCATCCGGGACTCCGAACAACTTTTGGGTTACCGCATACTAATATCTCTACAACCCTAGCGTCACCGAACCTTAAGTGTGTAGACCCTACGGGTTCGGGAGACATGCAGACATGACCGAGACGACTCTCCGGTCAATAACCAACAGCGGGATCTGGATACCCATGTTGGCTCCCACATGTTCCTCGATGATCTCATCGGATGAACCACGGTGTCGAGGATTCAATCAATCCCGTATACAATTCCCTTTGTCAATCGGTACGTTACTTGCCCGAGATTCGATCGTCGGTATCCCAATACCTCGTTTAATCTCGTTACCGGCAAGTCACTTTACTCGTACCGTAATGCATGATCCCGTGACCAACCACTTGGTCACTTTGAGCTCATTATGATGATGCATTACCGAGTGGGCCCAGAGATACCTCTTCGTCATACGGAGTGACAAATCCCAGTCTCGATCCGTGTCAACCCAACAGACACTTTCAGAGATACCTGTAGTGTACCTTTATAGTCACCCAGTTACGTTGTGACGTTTGGCACACCCAAAGCACTCCTACGGCATCCGGGAGTTACACGATCTCATGGTCTAAGGAAATGATACTTGACATTGGAAAAGCTCTAGCAAACGAACTACACGATCTTTGTGCTATGCTTAGGATTGGGTCTTGTCCATCACATCATTCTCCTAATGATGTGATCCCGTTATCAATGACATCCAATGTCCATAGTCAGGAAACCATGACTATCTGTTGATCAACGAGCTAGTCAACTAGAGGCTCACTAGGGACATGTTGTGGTCTATTTATTCACACATGTATTACGATTTTCGGATAACACAATTATAGCATGAACAATAGAAAATTATCATGAACAAGGAAATATAATAATAACCATTTTATTATTGCCTCTAGGGCATATTTCCAACAGTCTCCCACTTGCACTAGAGTCAATAATCTAGTTACATTGTGATGAATCGAACACCCACAGAGTTCTGGTGTTGATCATGTTTTGCTCTAGGGAGAGGTTTAGTTAACGGATCTGCTACATTCAGGTCCGTATGTACTTTACAAATATCTATGTCTCCATTTTGAACACTTTCACGAATGGAGTTGAAGCGACGCTTGATATGCCTGGTCTTCCTGTGAAACCTGGGCTCCTTAGCAAGGGCAATAGCTCCAGTGTTGTCACAGAAGAGAGTCATCGGGCCCGACGCATTGGGAATCACCCCTAGGTCAGTAATGAACTCCTTCATCCAGATTGCTTCTTGCGCTGCCTCTGAGGCCGCCATGTACTCCGCTTCACATGTAGATCCCGCCACGACGCTTTGCTTGCAACTGCACCAGCTTACTGCCCCTCCATTCAAAATATACACGTACCCGGTTTGTGACTTCGAGTCATCCAGATCTGTGTCGAAGCTAGCATCGACGTAACCCTTTACGACGAGCTCTTCGTCACCTCCATATACGAGAAACATATCCTTAGTCCTTTCAGGTACTTCAGGATATTCTTGACCGCTGTTCAGTGTTCCATGCCGAGATTACTTTGGTACCTTCCTACCAAACTTACGGCAAGGTTTACATCAGGTCTGGTACACATCATGGCATACATAATAGACCCTATGGCTGAGGCATAGGGGATGACACTCATCTTTTCTCTATCTTTTGCCGTGGTCGGGCATTGAGCCGTGCTCAATTGCACACCTTGCAATACAGGCAAGAACCCCTTCTTGGACTGATCCATATGGAACTTCTTCAATATCTTGTCAAGGTACGTACTTTGTGAAATACCAATGAGGCGTCTTGATCTATCTCTATAGATCTTGATGCCTAATATATAAGCAGCTTCTCCAAGGTCCTTCATTGAAAAACACTTATTCAAATAGGCCTTTATACTTTCCAAGAATTCTATATCATTTCCCATCAATAGTATGTCATCCATATATAATAAGAGAAATGCTACAGAGCTCCCACTCACTTTCTTGTAAACACAGGCTTCTCCATAAGTCTGTGTAAACCCAAACGCTTTGATCATCTCATCAAATCGAATGTTCCAACTCCGAGATGCTTGCACCAGCCCATAGATGGAGCGCTGGAGCTTGCATACCTTGTTAGCATTCTTAGGATCGACAAAACCTTCCGGCTGCATCATATACAATTCTTCCTTAAGAAAGCCGTTAAGGAATGCCATTTTGACGTCCATTTGCCATATCTCATAATCATAGAATGCGGCAATTGCTAACATGATTCGGACGGACTTCAGCTTCGGTACGGGTGAGAAAGTCTCATCGTAGTCAACCCCTTGAACTTGTCGATAACCCTTAGCGACAAGTCGAGCCTTATAGATGGTCACATTACAATCCGCGTCTGTCTTCTTCTTAAAGATCCATTTATTTTCTATGGCTCGCCGATCATCGGGCAAGTCAGTCAAAGTCCATACTTCGTTTTCATACATGGATCCTATCTCGGATTGCATGGCTTCAAGCCATTTGTTGGAATCCGGGCCCGCCATCACTTCTTCATAGTTTGAAGGTTCACCGTTGTCTAACAACATGATTTCCATGACAGGGTTGCCGTACCACTCTGGTGCGGAACGTGTCCTTGTGGACCTACGAAGTTCAGCAGTAACCTGATCTGAAGCTTCATGATCATCATCATTAACTTCCTCCCCAGTCGGTGCAGGCACCACAGGAACATTTTCCCGCACTGCGCTACTTTCCGGTTCGGAAGGGGTGACTATCACCTCATCAAGTTCCACTTTCCTCCCACTCACTTCTTTCGAGAGAAACTCTTTCTCCAGAAAGGACCCGTTCTTGGCAACAAAGATTTTGCCTTCGGATCTGAGGTAGAAGGTATACCCAATGGTTTCCTTAGGGTATCCTATGAAGACGCATTTTTCCGACTTGGGTTCGAGCTTTTCAGGTTGAAGTTTCTTGACATAAGCATCGCATCCCAAACTTTTAGAAACGACAGCTTAGGTTTCTTCCCAAACCATAATTCATACGGTGTCATCTCAACGGATTTCGACGGAGCCCTATTTAAAGTGAATGCGGCAGTCTCTAAAGCATAGCCCCAGAATGATAGCGGTAGATCGGTAAGAGACATCATAGATCGCACCATATCCAATGGAGTGCGATTACAACGTTCGGACACACCATTACGCTGAGGTGTTCTAGGCGGCGTGAGTTGTGAAACTATTCCACATTTCCTTAAGTGTGCGCCAAATTCGTGACTCAAATATTCCCCTCCACGATCTGATCGTAAGAATTTTATTTTCCTGTCACGTTGATTCTCAACCTCACTCTGAAATTCCTTGAAATTTTCAAAGGTTTCAGACTTGTGTTTCATTAGGTAGACATACCCATATCTACTCAAGTCATCAGTGAGAGTGAGAACATAATGATAGCCACCGCGAGCCTCAACACTCATTGGACCGCACACATCAGTATGTATGATTTCCAATAAGTTGGTTTCTCGCTCCATTGTTCCGGAGAACGGAGTCTTGGTCATCTTACCCATGAGGCATGGTTCGCACGTGTCAAATGATTCGTAATCAAGAGACTCCAAAAGTCCATCTGCATGGAGTTTCTTCATGCGTTTGACACCAGCGTGACCAAGGCGGAAGTGCCACAAGTATGTGGGACTATCGTTATCAACTTTACATCTTTTGGTATTCACACTATGAATATGTGTAACATCACGTTCGAGATTCATTAAGAATAAACCATTGACCAGCGGGGCATGACCATAAAACATATCTCTCATATAAATAGAACAACCATTATTCTCGGATTTAAATGAGTAGCCATCTCGCATTAAACGAGATCCTGATACAATGTTCATGTTCAAAGCTGGCACTAAATAACAATTATTGAGGTTTAAAACTAATCCCGTAGGTAAATGTAGAGGTAGCATGCCGACGGCGATCACATCGACCTTGGAACCATTCCCGACGCGCATCGTCACCTCGTCCTTCGCCAGTCTCCGCTTATTCCGCAGCTCCTGTTTTGAGTTACAAATATGAGCAACCGCACCGGTTTCAAATACCCAGGAGCTACTACGAGTACTGGTAAGGTACACATCAATTACATGTATATCACATATACCTTTGGTGTTGCCGGCCTTCTTTTCCGCTAAGTATTTGGGGCAGTTCCGCTTCCAGTGACCACTTCCCTTGCAATAAAAGCATTCAGTCTTAGGCTTGGGTCTATTCTTTGGCTTCTTCCTGGCAACTGGCTTACCGGGCGCGGCAACTCCCTTGCCGTCCTTCTTGAAGTTCTTCTTACCCTTGCCTTTCTTGAACTTAGTGGTTTTATTCACCACCAACACTTGATGTTCCTTTCTGATCTCCACCTCCGCTGATTTCAGCATTGAATATACCTCAGGAATGGTCTTTTCCATCCCCTGCATATTGAAGTTCATCACAAAGCTCTTGTAGCTTGGTGGAAGCGACTGAAGGATTCTGTCAATGACCGCGTCATCCGGGAGATTAACTCCCAGCTGAGTCAAGCGGTTGTGCAACCCAGACATTTTGAGTATGTGCTCACTGACAGAACTATTTTCCTCCATCTTACAACTGAAGAACTTGTCGGAGACTTCATATCTCTCGACCCGGGCATGAGCTTGGAAAACCATTTTCAGCTCTTCGAACATCTCATATGCTCCGTGTTGCTCAAAACGCTTTTGGAGCCCCGGTTCTAAGCTGTAAAGCATGCCGCACTGAATGAGGGAGTAATCATCAGCACGTGACTGCCAAGCGTTCATAACGACTTGGTTCTCTGGGATGGGTGCTTCACCTAGCGGTGCTTCTAGGACATAATCTTTCTTGGCAGCTATGAGGATGATCCTCAGGTTCCGGACCCAGTCCGTATAGTTGCTGCCATCATCTTTCAGCTTGGTTTTCTCTAGGAACGCGTTGAAGTTGAGGGCAACGTGGGCCATTTGATCTACAAGACATATTGTAAAGGTTTTAGACTAAGTTCATGATAATTAAGTTCATCTAATCAAACTATTCAATGAACTCCCACTCAGATAGACATCCCTCTAGTCATCTAAGTGAAACAAGATCCGAGTCAACTAGGCCGTGTCCGATCATCACGTGAGACGGACTAGTCAACATCGGTGAACATCTCATGTTGATCGTATCTTCTATACGACTCATGCTCGACCTTTCGGTCTTCCGTGTTCCGAGGCCATGTCTGTACATGCTAGGCTCGTCAAGTCAACCTAAGTGTATTGCGTGTGTAAATCTGGCTTACACCCGTTGTATTCGAACGTTAGAATCTATCACACCCGATCATCACGTGGTGCTTCGAAACAACGAACCTTCGCAACGGTGCACAGTTAGGGGGAACACCTTCTTGAAATTATTGTGAGGGATCATCTTATTTAAGCTACCGTCGTTCTAAGCTAATAAGATGTAAAACATGATAAACATCACATGCAATCAAATAGTGACATGATATGGCCAATATCATTTTGCTCCTTTGATCTCCATCTTCGGGGCGCCATGATCATCTTCGTCGCCGGCATGACACCATGATCTCCATCATCATGATCTCCATCATCATGTCTTCATGAAGTTGTCACGCTAACGATTACTTCTACTTCTATGGCTAACGTGTTTAGCAATAAAGTAAAGTAATTTACATGGCGTTATTCAATGACACGCAGGTCATACAAAAAATAAAGACAACTCCTATGGCTCCTGCCGGTTGTCATACTCATCGACATGCAAGTCGTGATTCCTATTACAAGAACATGATCAATCTCTTACATCACATATATCTCATTCATCACATCCTTTTGGCCATATCACATGACAAGGCACATGCTACAAAAACAAGTTAGACGTCCTCTAATTGTTGTTGCATGTTTTTACGTGGCTTCTATAGGTTTCTAGCAAGAACGTTTCTTACCTACGTAAAACCACAACGTGATATACCAATTTCTATTTACCCTTCATAAGGAACCTTTTCATCGAATCCGTTCCGACTAAAGTGGGAGAGACAGACACCCGCTAGCCACCTTATGCAACTAGTGCATGTCAGTCGGTGTAACCTGTCTCACGTAAGCGTACGTGTAAGGTCCGTCCGGGCCGCTTCATCCCACAATGCCGCCAAAACAAGATAAGACTAGTAGTGGCAAGAAAATTGACAACATCTACGCCCACAACAAGTTTGTGTTCTACTCGTGCATAGAAACTACGCATAGGCCTGGCTCATGATCCCACTGTTGGGGATCGTAGCAGAAATTTAAAATTTTCTACGCATCACCAAGATCCATCTATGTAGTGTACTAGCAACGAGAGGGAAGGAGTGCATCTACATACCCTTGTAGATCGCGAGCGGAAGCGTTCAAGTGAACGGGGTTGATGGAGTCGTACTCGTCGTGATCCAAATCACCGATGACCGAGCGCCGAACGGACGGCACCTCCGCGTTCAACACACGTACGGAGCAGCGACGTCTCCTCCTTCTTGATCCAGCAAGGGGGAAGGAGAGGTTGATGGAGATCCAGCAGCACGACGGCGTGGTGGTGGAAGTAGCGGGGATCTCGGCAGGGCTTCGCCAAGCACAGCGAGAGGGAGAGGTGTCACGGGAGGGAGAGTGAGGCGCCAGGGGCTGTGGTGCGGCTGCCCTCCCTCCCCCCACTATATATAGGGCCCCTGGGGGGCGCCGGCCCTGGGAGATGCAATCTCCAGGGGGGCGGCGGCCAAGGGGGTGGCTTCCCCCAAGCCAAGTGGGGGGCGCCCCCACCCCTAGGGTTTCCAACCCTAGGCGCAGGGGGAGGCCCAAGGGGGGCGCACCAGCCCACCAGGGGCTGGTTCCCCTCCCACTTCAGCCCATGGGGCCCTCCGGGATAGGTGGTCCCACCCGGTGGACCCCCGGGACCATTCCGGTGGTCCCGGTACAATACCGGTAACCCCCGAAACTTTCCCGGTGGCCAAAACTGGACTTCCTATATATAATTCTTCACCTCCGGACCATTCCGGAACTCCTCGTGACGTCCGGGATCTCATCCGGGACTCCGAACAACTTTCGGGTTACCGCATACTAATATCTCTACAACCCTTGCGTCACCGAACCTTAAGTGTGTGGACCCTACGGGTTCGGGAGACATGCAGACATGACCGAGACGACTCTCCGGTCAATAACCAACAGCGGGATCTGGATACCCATGTTGGCTCCCACATGTTCCTCGATGATCTCATCGGATGAACCACGATGTCGAGGATTCAATCAATCCCGTATACAATTCCCTTTGTCAATCGGTACGTTACTTGCCCGAGATTCGATCGTCGGTATCCCAATACCTCGTTCAATCTCGTTACCGGCAAGTCACTTTACTCGTACCGTAATGCATGATCCCGTGACCAACCACTTGGTCACTTTGAGCTCATTATGATGATGCATTACCGAGTGGGCCCAGAGATACCTCTCCATCATACGGAGTGACAAATCCCAGTCTCGATCCGTGTCAACCCAACAGACACTTTCTTAGATACCTGTAGTGTGCCTTTATAGTCACCCAGTTACGTTGTGACGTTTGGCACACCCAAAGCACTCCTACGGCATCCGGGAGTTACACGATCTCATGGTCTAAGGAAATGATACTTGACATTGGAAAAGCTCTAGCAAACGAACTACACGATCTTTGTGCTATGCTTAGGATTGGGTCTTGTCCATCACATCATTCTCCTAATGATGTGATCCCGTTATCAATGACATCCAATGTCCATAGTCAGGAAACCATGACTATCTGTTGATCAACGAGCTAGTCAACTAGAGGCTCACTAGGGACATGTTGTGGTCTATGTATTCACACATGTATTACAATTTCCGGATAACACAATTATAGCATGAACAATAGACAATTATCATGAACAAGGAAATATAATAATAACCATTTTATTATTGCTTCTAGGGCATATTTCCAACATTGACATGCGATGCAACAACTTTACCAAGTTCTGCACATGTAGGAAGTTATCATGGATGCACCGTTTCTTCACGAAGGCGCTCTGGCTCTTGGAGACTAGCGTGGGGAGCAGAGGGGCGAGCCGCTTTGCTAACAACTTCGAGAAAATCTTCGAGATGCTATGGATGAGGCAGATTGGGCGGTAGTCCCCAATCCTGGTGGCGTCTGCCTTCTTTGGCATCAGAATTATGTTCGCCGAGTTGATCAGCCCGGTGCAATCACCCCGTAGATCTGCCAGTTGTAGGATTGCGGCCACGACGTCGGTCTTGATAATCTCCCAGCAGGACTTGAAGAAGGCGCCAATGAACCCATCCGGTCCTGGCGCCTTGACCGAAGGCATAGAGAAAACTACCTCCTTGATCTCTTCTTCATCAAATGGGGCGTCCAGCTGAGATAGGTCGTGGCGCTGCATACCGATGTTCTCCCAGGCCAGGCGTTTGGATCGCCGTGTCAGCCTTCCGAGGTGTTCTTGGAAGTGGTCGAGGAGGGCCCGCTCCTTGTCTTCAGTTGTAATTGCCAGCCCGACGTCGGTCCTGATGGCCTGAATGAAATTCTTGCGCCTTCTTCCATTGGCTCGGGCATGGAAAAGCTTGGTGGTGGCATCCCCCAAACGGATCCAGCTAAGACGCGAGCGCTATCTCATCTTGACCTTCTGGATGGCGAGAAGGCCAAGGTAGGAAGCCTTGAGTTGTCTCCTCAAAACCCTCTCAGGTTCTGACAGCGGCCGCCCTTCCTCGGTGATGTCCAGACGCCAGATGATCTCCTTTGCCACCGCAATCTGGGTGTTTAGAACACCAACCCTCTCTTTTTGCCATTTGCGCAAAGCCTTCGCAGTTCGGCACAACTTGATATGAATCGTACGGAGGGCATCCCGGGACAGGACGGGCTTGTTCCACACGGCCGCGACTGCATCATGGAAGCCGGGGAGTCACAGCCAGAACTCCTCAAACTTGAAGGATGGCTTCCTCGCATTGTCGACGCACCCCTGAAGGAATAGCGGGGCATGGTCGGAGCAGGTCGTTGAGATGGCCTAGAGATGCGCATTTGGGAAGAGCAAATCCCAGTCATCGGAGTGGGAAACGTGGTCAATCTTGGTCATGACCGGATTTGCTTGCTCATTGGACCAGGTGAAGTGCCTCCCACACATACGTAGCTCTTTTAGCTGCATGAAGTCAAGGGCCCCGCGGAATTTCCCAATGAGACGGCGATTGATGTTGGCGTTGCTCTTGTCCGCCGCTTTAGTGATCAGATTGAAATCCCCCAAAAGAAGCCACTGCCTTCCAGTCGTGGCAGAGAGAGCCCTCAACTCCTCAATGAAAGCCACCTTCTCTGACTCACCCTGAGGACCATAGACGCAAGTGATGGTCCAGGCAATGCGATCCTTTAGCATGGAGACAGAGGCGGAGATGGTGCCCGGAGTAGCGTGGCAGTTTGACAGCGCGAAGAAGCGGTCCGACGCGGCCAAGATCATTCCTCCTCTAGTGCCAGATGCAGGCAAGACAAAGTAATTGGCGGTGAAGCAAGGGCCAAGCATCTCCCTGATGATGGAGTCATCAACTAGTTGTAGCTTCGTCTCTTGGAGACAGACGATGGAGGCGTGGGAGTCGCGAACGATATTGCGAACGGCGTCACGGTGAGCGCGCGAGTTAAGTCCCGGACGTTCCAGCAGATAATTTTTACGTCAGATTGCGCCATATGGGAAACTTAAAAGTAGCACGGTGGATGTAGACTTCAGGAGGCGCCGAGGAAAAAGAATGAAACGGAGTGAAGTGCAGCTTGCAGACTTGAGCTTGGTGACACAATGTAGGGAAGATAGGCGACCTCCGGTCGCGATGATACATGGTTCTGGACGACTAAAATGAAGAGCAGGAAAGGAACGGTGATACATCATGCTCGCAGGAGAGGAGCCCAACAAGCAATGGCAGCTAGGGAGCCTACACATCAGCGACCTAGGCAACAGCGTTTGCAACCTCCTGGGCGGCCTTCTTCTTGTTCTTCTGCGCCTTCTTTTGGGTGATATCCTTGGCGTGCGCTACCAGTCCAGCAATAGCCTGGACCACGGGGGCCGCGAGCGGGGTGCTGAACAAGTCGAGGTAGGCCTGTTGGGGAACGTAGTAATTTCAAAAAAAATCCTACGCACACGCAAGATCATGGTGATGCATAGCAACGAGAGGGGAGAGTGTTGTCTACGTACCCTCGTAGACCGACAGCGGAAGCGTTATCACAACGCGGTTGATGTAGTCGAACGTCTTCACGATCCGACCGATCAAGTACCGAACGCACGACACCTCCGAGTTCTACACACGTTCAGCTCGATGACGTCCCTCGAACTCCGATCCAGCCGAGTGTTGAGGGAGAGTTTCGTCAGCACGACGGCGTGGTGACGATGATGATGTTCCACCGACGCAGGGCTTCGCCTAAGCTCCGCAACGGTATTATCGAGGTGTAATATGGTGGAGGGGGCACCGCACACGGCTAAGAGATCTCAAGAATCAATTGTTGTGTCTCTGGGGTGCCCCCTGCCTCCGTATATAAAGGAGCAAGGGGGAGGCAGCCGGCCAAGGGGAGAGGCGCGCCAAAGGGGGGAGTCCTACTCCCACCGGGAGTAGGACTCCTCCTTTCCTTGTGGGAGTAGGAGAAGGGAAGGGGGAAGGAGAAAGAAGGAAGGGGGCGCCCCCTTCCCTAGTCCAATTCGGACTAGCCCATGGGGAGGGGTGCGGCCACCCTTTGGGGTCTTCCTCTCCTTTCCCGTATGGCCCATTAAGGCCCAATACGAATTCCCGTAACTCTCCGGTACTCCGAAAAATACCCGAATCACTCGGAACCTTTCCGAAGTCCGAATATAGTCGTCCAATATCGATCTTTACGTCTCGGCCATTTCGAGACTCCTCGTCATGTCCCCGATCTCATCCGGGACTCCGAACTCCTTCGGTACATCAAAACTCAATAAAACTGTCATCGTAACGTTAAGCGTGCGGACCCTTCGGGTTCGAGAACTATGTAGACATGACCGAGACACCTCTCCGGTCAATAACCAATAGCGGGACCTAGATGCCCATATTGGCTCCCACATATTCTACGAAGATCTTTATCGGTCAGACCGCATAACAACATACGTTGTTCCCTTTGTCATCGGTATGTTACTTGCCCGAGATTCGATCGTTGGTATCTCGATACCTAGTTCAATCTCGTTACCGGCAAGTCTCTTTACTCGTTCCGTAATACATCATCCCACAACTAACTCATTAGTCATAATGCTTGCAAGGCTTATAGTGATGTGTATTACCGAGTGGGCCCAGAGATACCTCTCCGACAATCGGAGTGACAAATCCTAATCTTGAAAATACGCCAACCCAACAAGTACCTTTGGAGACACCTGTAGAGCACCTTTATAATCACCCAGTTACGTTGTGACGTTTGGTAGCACACAAAGTGTTCCTCCGCTAAACGGGAGTTGCATAATCTCATAGTCATAGGAACATGTATAAGTCATGAAGAAAGCAATAGCAACATACTAAACGATCGGGTGGTAAGCTAACGTAATGGGTCATGTCAATCACGTCATTCTCCTAATGAGGTGATCCCGTTAATCAAATGACAACTCATGTCTATGGCTAGGAAACATAACCATCTTTGATTAACGAGCTAGTCAAGTAGAGGCATACTAGTGACACTCTGTTTGTCTATGTATTCACACATGTATTATGTTTCCGGTTAATACAATTCTAGCATGAATAATAAACATTTATCATGATATAAGGAAATATATAATACTTTATTATTGCCTCTAGGGCATATTTCCTTCAGTCTCCCACTTGCACTAGAGTCAATAATCTAGTTCACATCGCCATGTGATTTAACATCAATAATTCACATCACCATGTGATTAACACCCATAGTTCACATCTCTATGTGACTAACACTCAAAGGGTTTACTAGAGTCAATAATCTAGTTCACATCGCTATGTGATTAACACCCAAAGAGTACTAAGGTGTGATCATGTTTTGATTGTGAGATAATTTTAGTCAACGGGTCTGTCACATTCAGATCCGTAAGTATTTTGCAAATTTCTATGTTTACAATGCTCTGCTCGGAGCTACTCTAGCTAATTGCTCCCACTTTCAATATGTATCTAGACCGAGACTTAGAGTCATCTAGATTTAGTGTCAAAACTTGCATCGACGTAACCCTTTACGACGAACCTTTTTTCACTTCCATAATCGAGAAACATATCCTTATTCCACTAAGGATAATTTTTGACCGCTGTCCAGTGATCTACTCCTAGATCACTATTGTACTCCCTTGCCAAAATCAGTGTAGGGTATACAATAGATCTGATATACAGCATGGCATACTTTATAGAACCTATGGCCAAGGCATAGGGAATGACTTTCATTATCTTTCTATCTTTTGCCGTGGTCTGGCTTTGAGTATTTACTCAATTTCACACCTTGTAACACAGGCAAGAACTCTTTGTTTGACTGTTCTATTTGAACTACTTCAAAATCTTGTTAAGGTATGTACTCATTGAAAAACTTATCAAGCGTCTTCATCTATCTCTATAGATCTTGATGCTCAATATGTAAGCAGCTTCACCGAGGTCTTTCTTTGAAAAACTCCTTTCAAACACTCCTTTTTGCTTTGCAGAATAATTCTACATTATTTCCGATCAACAATATGTCATTCACATATACTTATCAGAAATGCTGTAGTGCTCCCACTCACTTTCTTGTAAATACAGGCTTCATCGCAAGTCTGTATAAAACTATATCCTTTGATCAACTTATCAAAGCGTATATTCCAACTCCGAGATGCTTGGACCAGTCCACAGATGGATCCCTGGAGCTTGCATATTTTGTTAGCACCTTTAGGATTGACAAAACCTTCTGGTTGCATCATATACAACTCTTCTTTAATAAATCCATTAAGGAATGCAGTTTTGTTTATCCATTTGCCATATTTCATAAAATGCGGCAATTGCTAACATGATTCGGACAGACTTAAGCATAGATACGAGTGAGAAACTCTCATCGTAGTCAACACTTTGAACTTGTCGAAAACCTTTTTGCGACAATTCTAGCTTTGTAGATAGTAACACTATTATCAGCGTCCGTCTTCCTCTTGAAGATCCGTTTGTTTTCAATGGCTTGCCGACCATCGGGCAAGTCAACCAAAGTCCATACTTTGTTCTCATACATGGATCCCATCTCGGATTTCATGGCTTCAAGCCATTTTGCGGAATCTGGGCTCACCATCGCTTCTTCATAGTTCGTAGGTTCGCCATGGTCTAGTAACATGACCTCCAGAACAGGATTACCATACCACTCTGGTGCGGATCTTGATCTAGTTGACCTACGAAGTTCAGTAATAACTTGATCTGAAGTTTCATGATCATTATCATTAACTTCCTCACTACTTGGTGTAGGTGTCGCAGAAACTGATTTCTGCGATGATCTACTTTCCAATAAGGGAGCAGGTACAGTTACCTCATCAAGTTCTACTTTCCTCCCACTCACATCTTTCGAGAGAAACTCCTTCTCTAGAAAGGATCCATTCCTAGCAACGAATATCTTGCCTTCGGATCTGTGATAGAAGGTATACCCAGCAGTCTCTTTTGGGTATCCTATGAAGACACATTTCTCCGATTTAGGTTCGAGCTTATCAGGTTGAAGTTTCTTCACATAAGCATCGCAACCCCAAACTTTAAGATACAACAACTTTGGTTTCTTGCCAAACCATAGTTCATAAGGCGTCGTCTCAACGGATTTCGATGGTGTCCTATTTAGAGTGAATGCAGCCGTCTCTAAAGCATAACCCCAAAACGATAGCGGTAAATCAGTAAGAGACATCATAGATCGCACCATATCTAATAAAGTACGGTTACGATGTTTGGACACACCATTACACTGTGGTGTTCCAGGTGGCGTGAGTAGCGAAACTATTTCACATTGTTTTAACTGAAGGCCAAACTCGTAACTCAAATACTCTTCTCCACGATCAGATCGTAGAAACTTTATTTTCTTGTTATGATGATTTTCCGCTTCACTCTGAAATTATATGAACTTTTCAAATGTTTCAGACTTCTGTTTCATTAAGCAGATATACCCATATCTTCTCAAATCATCTGTGAAGGTCAGAAAATAATGATACCTGCTACGAGCCTCAATATTCATCGGACCACATACATCTGTATGTATGATTTCCAACAAATCTGTTGCTCTCTCCATAGTTCCAGAGAACGGCGTTTCAGTCATCTTGCCCATGAGGCACGGTTCGCAAGCATCAAGTGATTCATAATCAAGTGATTCCAAAATCCCATCAGTATGGAGTTTCTTCATGCGCTTTACACCAATATGACCTAAACGGCAGTGCCACAAATAAGTTGCACTATCATTATTAAGTTTGCATCTTTTGGCTTCAATATTATGATTATGTGTATCACTACGATCGAGATCCAACAAACCATTTTCGTTGGTGTGTATGACCATAGAAGGTTTTTATTCATGTAAACAGAACAACATTTGTTCTCTAACTTAAATGAATAACCGTATTGCAATAAACATGATCAAATCATATTCATGCTCAACGCAAACACCAAATAACACTTATTTAGTTTCAACACTAATCCCGAAAGTATAGGGAGTGTGCGATGATGATCATATCAATCTTGGAACTACTTCCAACACACATCGTCACCTCGCCTTTTACTAGTCTCTGTTTATTCTGCAACTCCCGTTTTCGAGTTACTACTCTTTAGCAACTGAACCAGTATCAAATACTGAGGGGTTGCTATAAACACTAGTAAGCACACATCAATAACATGTATATCCAATATACCTTTGTTCACTTTGCCATCCTTCTTATCCACCAAATACTTGGGGCAGTTTCGCCTCCAGTGACCAGTCCCTTTGCAGTAGAAGCACTTAGTCTCAGGCTTAGGTACAGACTTGGGCTTCTTCACTTGAGTAGCAACTTGCTTGCCGTTCTTTTTGAAGTTCCCCTTCTTCCCTTTGCCCTTTTCTTGAAACTAGTGGTCTCGTCAACCATCAACACTTGATGTTTTTCTTGATTTCTACCTTCGTCGATTTCAGCATCACGAAGAGCTCGGGAATTACTTTCGTCATCCCTTGCATACCATAGTTCATCACGAAGTTCTACTAACTTGGTGATGGTGACTAGAGAATTCTGTCAATCACTTATTTTATCTGGAAGATTAACTCCCACTTGATTCAAGCGATTGTAGTACCCAGACAATCTGAGCACATGCTCACTAGTTGAGCGATTCTCTTCCATCTTTTAGCTATAGAACTTGTTGGAGACTTCATATCTCTCAACTCGGGTATTTGCTTGAAATATTAACTTCAACTCCTGGAACATCTCATATGGTCCATGACGTTCAAAACGTCTTTGAAATCCCGATTCTAAGCCGTTTAAGCATGGTGCACTAAACTATGAAGTAGTCATCATATTGAGCTAGCCAAAGCGTTCATAACGTCTGCATCTGCTCCTGCAATAGGTCTGTCACCTAGCGGTGCATTAAGGACATAATTCTTCTGTGCAGCAATGAGGATAATCCTCAGATCACGGATCCAATCCGCATCTTTGCTACTAACATCTTTCAACATAATTTTCTCTAGGAATCATATCAAAAATAGACACAGGGAAGCAACAACGTGAGCTATTGATCTACAACATAACTTGCAAAATACTGTCAAGACTAAGTTCATGATAAATTTAAGTTCAATTAATCATATTACTTAAGAACTCCCACTTAGATAGACATCTCTCTAATCATCTAAGTGATTACGTGATCCAAAGCAACTAAACCATGTCTGATTAACACGTGAGATGGTGTAGTTTCAATGGTGAACATCACTATGTTGATCATATCTACTATATGATTCAAGCTCGACCTTTCGTTCTCTGTGTTTCGAGGCCATATCTGTATATGCTAGGCTCGTCAAGTTTAACCTGAATATTCCGCGTGTGCAACTGTTTTGCACCCGTTGTATTTGAACGTAGAGCCTATCACACCCGATTAACACGTGGTGTCTCAGCACGAAGAACTTTCGCAACAGTGCATACTCAGGGAGAACACTTTTATCTTGAAATTTTAGTGAGAGATCATCTTATAATGCTACCGTCAATCAAAGCAAGATAAGATGCATAAAGGATTAACATCACATGCAATCAATATAAGTGATATGATATGGCCATCATCATCTTGTGCTTGTGATCTCCATCTCCGAAGCACCGTGCTTGTGATCTCCATCTCCGAAGCACCGTCATGATCACCATCATTACCGGCGCACCGTGTTCGTGATCTCCATCTCCGAAGCACCGTGTTCGTGATCTCCATCTCCGAAGCACCGTCATGATCACCATCGTTACCGGCGCGACACCTTGATCTCCATCGTAGTATCGTTGTCGTATCGCCAACTAATTGCTTTTACGACTATCGCTACCGCTTAGTGATAAAGTAAAACTATTACATGGTGATTGCATCTCATACAATAAAGCGACAACCATATGGCTCCTGCCAGTTGCCGATAACTCAGTTACAAAACATGATCATCTCATACAACAAATTATATCACATCATGTCTTGACCATATCACATCACAACATGCCCTGCAAAAACAAGTTAGACGTCCTCTACTTTGTTGTTGCAAGTTTTACATGGCTGCTACGGGCTTAGCAAGAACCGTTCTTACCTACGCATCAAAACCACAACGATAGTTTGTCAAGTTGGTGCTGTTTTAACCTTCGCAAGGACCGGGCGTAGCCACACTCGGTTCAACTAAACTGAGAGAGACAGACACCCGCCGGTCACCTTTAAGCAACGAGTGCTCGCAACGGTGAAACCAGTCTCGCGTAAGCGTACGCGTAATGTCGGTCTGGGCCGCTTCATCTCACAATACCGCTGAACCAAAGTATGACATGCTGGTAAGCAATATGACTTATATCGCCCACAACTCACTTGTGTTCTACTCGTGCATAGCATCAACGCATAAAACCAGGCTCGGATGCCACTGTTGGGGAACGTAGTAATTTCAAAAAAATTCCTACGCACACGCAAGATCATGGTGATGCATAGCAACGAGAGGGGAGAGTGTTGTCCACGTACCCTCGTAGACCGACAGCGGAAGCGTTATCACAACGCGGTTGATGTAGTCGAACGTCTTCACGATCCGACCGATCAAGTACCGAAGGCACGGCACCTCCGAGTTCTACACACGTTCAGCTCGATGACGTCTCTCGAACTCCGATCCAGCCGAGTGTTGAGGGAGAGTTTCGTCAGCACGACGGCGTGGTGACGATGATGATGTTCCACCGATGCAGGGCTTTGCCTAAGCTCCGCAACGGTATTATCGAGGTGTAATATGGTGGAGGGGGGCACCGCACACGGCTAAGAGATCTCAAGAATCAATTGTTGTGTCTCTGGGGTGCCCCCTGCCTCCGTATATAAAGGAGCAAGGGGGAGGCAGCCGGCCAAGGGGAGAGGCGCGCCAAAGGGGGGAGTCCTACTCCCACCGGGAGTAGGACTCCTCCTTTCCTTGTGGGAGTAGGAGAAGGGAAGGGGGAAGGAGAAAGAAGGAAGGGGGCGCCCCCTTCCCTAGTCCAATTCGGACTAGCCCATGGGGAGGGGTGCGGCCACCCTTTGGGGTCTTCCTCTCCTTTCCCGTATGGCCCATTAAGGCCCAATACGAATTCCCGTAACTCTCCGGTACTCCGAAAAATACCCGAATCACTCGGAACCTTTCCGAAGTCCGAATATAGTCGTCCAAATCGATCTTTACGTCTCAGCCATTTCGAGACTCCTCGTCATGTCCCCGATCTCATCCGGGACTCCGAACTCCTTCGGTACATCAAAACTCAATAAAACTGTCATCATAACGTTAAGCGTGCGGACCCTTCGGGTTCGAGAACTATGTAGACATGACCGAGACACCTCTCCGGTCAATAACCAATAGCGGGACCTGGATGCCCATATTGGCTCCCACATATTCTACGAAGATCTTTATCGGTCAGACCGCATAACAACATACGTTGTTCCCTTTGTCATCCGTATGTTACTTGCCCGAGATTCGATCGTCGGTATCTCGATACCTAGTTCAATCTCGTTACCGGCAAGTCTCTTTACTCGTTCCGTAATACATCATCCCGCAACTAACTCATTAGTCATAATGCTTGCAAGGCTTATAGTGATGTGAATAATAAACATTTATCATGATATAAGGAAATATATAATACTTTATTATTGCCTCTAGGGCATATTTCCTTCTAGGCGTGCTTAGCCTTGTCGTCGTATCCGACAGACGGGTCCAGTACACCACAAACCTTGGCAATGAGCTCCTGGACCGCCTCTGTAGCAACCCCGGGCGGGGCTTTTGCCTTCTTCTTGTCGAGCCGGGCGCTACGACGAGCGGGCGCGACCGGCACGCCCCCCTTGCCCCTATGGGTGGCCGGAGTAGACAGCAACGGGGCGGGCGGCTCCCCGGCGACGCTGGCGAGGAAAGACTCCAGGGGGTTCCCAATTGGAGGCACGTCCGCAGCATCTGCCGGGGCAACAATGACGGCGGGTTCAGGGCAAGCATCTGCCGACAGCGTGAGAGCTCCGACCGGGTCGGTGGCGTCCGCCCAGGCTCGACGACGACAGTGGGGGGGGAGGGGTCGCGGCGACGAGGATCTCTACCGGGCCACTCCCAGCTGCAATGACCGAGTGGACAGCGACCGGCTCAGGCCTGATCACGAGGGCGGCGGAGAGAAGCGCAGCGACAAGGAGCCCGACAGGGTCACCCCCAGCATCGCACATCGCGTGGCCAGCATCGACAGGCAGGGCCAGAGGCGAAGCATCATCGTTCGGTGGCGGACCAGGCTTCAACCCCCGGCGTGTCAAGGCTCCGCACGTCCGGGGACAGGGCGAGTCCCGCAAAGCAGGCCGACAGCGTAGGCAGGGCGGCCACTGCCGAACCCTCCTCCACCACGCCAACAGCCGCGCCAGCCAGCAAGGATGGGCTGGCCGGGCCGCCAGCGGTCGAACCGAGCTTGACGAAGGCACCCTCCATCCTTTCAGCAAGGCCGGCCAGCCGCCGACGCATGGCAGAGAATTCCGAGCGTAGCGGAGCGAGCGCGGTGTCGATAGCCGCCGACAGCTCGGACCGAAGTAGGCGGGCGTGGTCCACCAGCGGGAGGCGAGGCCCCGCAGTAGCGCCGCCGTCGGACAGAAGGTGCAGCTTTCCGCATGCCACCGGGTCGACCTCCATCGCCATGACAGGAGACGCAGCGCCCACGGGGGAGCCCACACGGCGACGTCCATGACGCGCCGAATCCACGTCGCGATGTCGAGGAGAGCGGGTGCGCTCCCTGCGCCCGTCCAAGGCCGAGTCGTTGGAGCGGGGCACCCGACCGCGTCTGTCCTGGCCGCCGCCGCCACGCCAGTCATCGTCGTAGTCGTCGTCGTAGTCGTGGTCGTCGTAGTCGTGATTGTCGTCCCGGCGCCGCGGCATCTGTCGGGGGTGGTCGTCCGAGCCCCGGTCTCGGTGACGCGGTGCAGTAGCCCGCGAGCTGCCTCCCACTTCAGGGAGGGCAAGGGTGGCTCCAAGAGGCAGCGGAACACCGTCGACGCACTCCAAGTGCCACTCCAGCGGCAGCCTGGGAGGGCTGAACGCCTCGGCGCGACCGTCAGAGGTGTAGCAGTCCAGGGGAGCATTGGAGTGGTCCTCCACCATGTCCAAGTGGACCAGCACCCGGAAGGTTGCGCCACACTTGCAACCGGACGGCCTCGCCACATTGGCGAACACCTTCAGGCCACCGGATGGACGGGTGGTGAATGTTAGCCAGATGACCTTGCGGATGAGGTTTGGGTCTGCAGTCCAGGCCCAAAGGTCGAGCGTCTTGGAGTTTGTCCGGAGCGCGGAGTGGTTGTCGAGGTGATCCAGGGAGCAGCGCCGGCCGATGATGCGCTCGGCGATGTACGGCGTCCACGCGTAGTCAGGGACATTCTCCAAGCACAGGTGCACTCGGTAGTTGAGGGCGGCCCCGAATGCGCGCTCCAGAGGACGCCACAGCCTGATGTGGACGATGGCGCCGGCAGCACGCACGCGATCCGCGGCAAGCGACGCGTCGCACTGGGCCTTGTGCTCGAACTTGACGAGGAACTCCACCGGGTGGTACGGGGTGATAGCCACGTCCTCATGGCTGAGCCAGAATTGCTTCCGGATGGCGCGGTCGACGTCCAGCGCGACGAGCCGCCGCGGCGCGTTGATGGCCCAGGCGATGGCCGTCGTCTGCTCCCACTCAAGCATGTCGCGGTCCATGTCGAATGACGACGGGATGAAGCACGAGTCCTCCTCGGGGCGGGCGTCCGGCGCCCCGATTCCGGCAGAAGCGCGAGCCATCTCAGCGCGGGGAGGGGGAGCGGACGGGGAGGCGACAACCTCAGCCCAGGAACGCGCACCCGAAGCGGCGGGTGAGCGGCGCAGTGGAGGGGCTGCAGGCGGGGAGGCCGGACGCTGCTTTGACGCACGCCGCAGGGGGTAGCAGCGCTTGATGTGGCCCGAGAGGTTGCAGGAGAGGCAGCGCACAGGGTCGAGACAGGCAGACGAGCCGTGGTGTTTGGGGGCGAGACAGCGAGAGCAGCGCCCCTCCGTGCGCTTTTTGAAGCGGATGAAATTGGCTCGGCGTTGCTCGTCGAGGCCGCCCGGCGCGGGATGGGACGGGACGGCAGACGCCCGGCTTGAAGGCACGTCCCGTCGAGGGCGGCGCTGCCGCTGCACGAAAGTCCAGCCCTCCTCCTCCCGAGGAGCGGACGGGACAGGCCGCGGCGCAAGGACGCCTCCTGACGCCGCATTGACGAGCCGGGATGGGCGAGGGGGATGGTGATGATGGAGCGGAGGCGGGTGGCCGCATTGAAGGCGTCCGGCGCGGCCGCGGAGACTTGAATGCGCGCAGAGGAGGGGGAAGCCCCAACAAAGCCTGGGGGGACGGAGTGGCCGAGCCTGGAACGAACTCGCCCTCCTCATCAATGCCAGCAGGCAAGGGGGCCGAATCCAGGACAAAATCGCCAGATCCGCCCGACGAGCGCGTCGCACGCGCAGGGGAGACGGACGCCGGCGTGCACCCCAGGGCGGGTGCAGCAGCAGGGTGGGAGCAGGGGATCGGAGGAGGCGCCGCACCCAGATCCGGCATAGAGGCCAGCGCAGAAGACCGAAGCAGCAGCTTCTGCGCCTCAGAGAAGAACCAGGGGGCCCCCGGGGCCAGGCGCACCGGCCGGAAGGAGGGAGGGGGCAGCAGACTAGGGGGGCGACCGCCGGCGGGGCGGGGCGGCCGGGTGCCGCGTGCGGGGACGAGAGCCCGGGGAGCTCCAACGGATACATTCTATATGGTATTATTTTTTCAGTTGGTTGTTGTTTTGTTTTTCCAGTTTATCTATGAGTTTGGGTCGTGAGTGTTTGTTGGTGTGCCGCTACAGCTACTACAACACAAGTGCCTTTTTCCTTCGAATTTTCACCGCTCTTCTTGACTCGTTCCATGCCTAACAAAGTTGACTCGTTGTTTGCACACGGACATGTCACCGTGTATCCTCGACGCCGATGCACCGCAGCTCACGTCAAAAGAGACCCGTCCGGAAGCGCGGTACGCAAGCAATCCGGTGGGTGCTTCTGTAGACCCGAAACCCCACATGCTCGGGAGGGACCCCGTCAGGGCGCGGCGTGGCTATGGGCTGCCTTGGGTCGACGTGATCGCCCCTAGGGCCTCGAGGTTCACCGCCCTCCAAACGAAGAACGAGAAG
Source organism: Triticum aestivum (assembly GCF_018294505.1). Lineage (NCBI taxonomy): Eukaryota > Viridiplantae > Streptophyta > Magnoliopsida > Poales > Poaceae > Triticum > Triticum aestivum. Next base: position 480,014,118 of record NC_057814.1, on the reverse strand, counting down.
AAGAAGAACAAAGGGAGAAGGTAAAAGATAAAGGTACAAGTGGTAGATGATTGTTCGATTGTGTGTTGTTCAATCGGCCATCACCTCTCATCTATTTATGAGGCGGCTGGACTTCCCGTACAAGAAAAAGGAGTCCAAATCCCATCCAAATATTTACAAAGTTAACCGAACTCGGATTTAGGTAAATCTAAGACATCAGTTCGGTTTTTGGGTCTCACAGGCCACAAATGACCTCGGATGAAGATGCACCCAAAAGCAAATTTAGCCATTTCGATGAGACGAACAACTTTGATGTTGAACGTTTTTCGATTCAAGGCCATCTTGAAGGCCGAATAGATCGCATAGAATAGACAATTACTGGCGCTACCCATCAGACATATGGCATATGAGTGTCTTATGGGGCGCGCTACTTTTTTGTTCATGACAGGGCCGCATTCTGGTGGCTCAAACTTTTGCATATGATCTCGGATTGAGATGATTTTATATTAAAATCATCTGTTTCGACGAGACGAAGAACTTTTATGTTGAAACTTTCTTCATAGGGGGCCACCTTAATAATGTTTCATACCATTTTATAACCTGATGGCAACACAAGCACCTCTTGAAGCTGACATATTTTTTGTGTTCGGATTCTGTATTGGACCATCTTTATATCAATTTTGATCTTCTCGAAAGGTTCTTCCAATGGTGGCTTACATCCATAATTTTGACTTGATCTTGATATAACTTCAAGCAACTCTTTATGATCGTGCCACTTTCGAGCGTCAACACATAACCCCCTGTTTTTTGGCAAAACTTCTGTGCCGAAAAATAACCTGCACAGAGTTTTTTCTAAGAACGATTGATATGTCTCCAATGTATCTATAATTTTTGATTGTGCCATGCTATTATATTATCTGTTTTGGATGTTTTATATGCATTAATATGCTATTTTATATTATTTTTTGGACTAACCTATTAACCTACAGCCCAGTGCCAGTTTCTGTTTTTTCCTTGTTTTTGAGTTTCGCACAAAAGGAATACCAAATGGAGTCCAAACGGAATAAAACTTTCGTGATGATTTTTCTTGGACCAGAAGACACCCCAGAGACTTGGAGATCAAGTCGGAAGAGCCATGAGGCGGCCACAAGGGGGGAGGGCCCGCCCAGGGGGTAGGGCGTGCCCCCTGCCTTGTGGGCCCCTCGTGAGTTCCCTGACCTAATTCTTGGGCCTATATATTCACAAATATTCCCAAACCACCAGAAGTATCCACGAAAACACTTTTCCACCACCGCAACCTTCTGTTCCCGTGAGATCCCATCTTGGGGCCTTTTTCGGCATCCTGCCAGAGGGGGATTCGATAACGGAGGGCTTCTACATCAAGTCTATTGCCCTTTCGATGAAGCATGAGTAGTTTACCATAGACCTACGGGTCCATAGCTAGTAGCTAGATGGCTTCTTCTCTCTCTTTGATTCTCAATATCATGTTCTCCTCGATGTTTTTGGAGATCTATCCGATGTAATCTTCTTTTGCGGTGTGTTTATCGAGATCCCATGAATTGTGGATTTATGATGAGCTTATCTATGAATATTATTTGAATCTTCTCTGAATTCTTGTATGCATGATTTGGCATCTGTGTAATTCTCTTCGAACTATCGGTTTGGTTTGGCCAACTAGATTGGTTTTTCTTGCAATGGGAGAAGTGCTTAGCTTTGGGTTCAATCTTGCGGTGTCCTAGTTGAACCCAAAGCTAGGATCGAGCAAGAAAAACCAATCTAGTTGGCCAAACCAAATCGATAGTTCGAAGAGACTTCCAAAGATATCAAATCATGCATATAAGAATTTAGAGAAGATTCAAATAATATTCATAGATAAGCTGATCATAAATCCACAATTCATCGCATCTCGGCAAACACACCGCAAAAGAGTATTACATCGGATCTCCAAGAACATCGAGGAGAACATGGTATTGAGAACCAAAGAGAGAGAAGAAGCCATCCAGATACTAGCTATGGACCCGTAGGTCTGAGGTAAAATACTCACGCTTCACCGGAGAGGCAATGGTGTTGATGTAGAAGCCCTCCGTGATCGACTCCCCCTCCGACAGGACGCCGGAAAAGGCCCCTAGATGGGATCTCACGGGTACAGAAGGTTGCGGCAGTGGAAAAGTGTTTTCGTGGCTCTCCTGGTAGGTTTTGGAATATTTGAGAATATATAGGCGGGAGAAATAGGTCAGTGGAGTCATGAGGGGCCCACAAGGGTGGGGGCACGCCCTACCCCCTGGGCGCGCCCTCCGACCTTGTGGCTTCCTCGTGGCTTCCCTGACTTGCACTCCAAGTCCTCTGGATGTCTTCCGGTCCAAGAAAAATCATCGCGAAAGTTTCATTTCGTTTGGACTCTGTTTGGTATTCCTTTTCCGCGAAACTCTAAAACAAGGAAAAAACATAAACTGGCACTGGGCTCTAGGTTAATAGGTTAGTCCCAAAAATAATATAAAATAGCATATTAATGCATATAAAACATCCAAAATAGATAATATAATCGCATGGAACAATCAAAAATTATAGATACGTTGGAGACGTATCAAGCATCCCCAAGTTTAATTCCTGCTCGTCCTCGAGTAGGTAAATGATAAAAACAGAATTTTTGATGTGGAATGCTACCTAAAGTATTTATCCATGTAATTTTCTTCATTGTGGCATGAATGTTCAGATCTGTATGATTCAAAACAAAAGTTTAATATTGACATATAATACTTCAAGCATACTAACAAGGCAATTATGTCTTCTCAAAATAACATGGCCAAAGAAAGCTTATCCCTACAAAATCATATAGTCTGGCTATGCTCCACCGTCATCACACAAAATATTCAAATCATGCACAACCCCGATGACAAGCCAAGAAATTGTTTCATACTTTTGATGTTCTCAAACTTTTTCAACTTTCACACAATACATGAGCGTGAACCATGGACATAGCACTATAGGTGGAATAGACGGTGGTTGTGGAGAAGACAAAAAGAAGGAGAAAGTCTCACATCAACTAGGCGTATCAACGGGCTATGGAGATTCCCATTAATAGATATCAATGTGAGTGAGTAGGGATTTCCATGCAACGGATGCACTAGAGCTATAAGTTTATGAAAGCTCAAAAAGAAACTAAGTGGGTGTGCATCCAACTTGCTTGCTCACGAAGACCTAGGGCAATTTGAGGAAGCCCATCATTGGAATATACAAGCCAAGTTATATAATGAAAAATTCCCAGTAGTATATGAAGGTGACAATATAGGAGACTCTCTATCATGAAGATCGTGGTGCTACTTTGAAGCACAAGTGTGGTAAAAGGATAGTAGCATTGCCCCTTCTCTCTTTTCTCTCATTTTTTGGCCTCTTTTTTTTATTTCGTTCGGAGTCTCATCTCGACTTGTGGGGGAATCATAGTCTCCATCATCCTTTCCTCACATGGGACAATGCTCTAATAATGAAGATGATCACACTTTTATTTACTTACAACTCAAGAATTACAACTCGATACTTAGAACAAAATATGACTCTATGTGGATGCCTCTGGCAGTGTACCGGGATGTGCAATGAATCAAGAGTGACATGTATGAAAGAATTATGAACGGTGGCTTTGCCACAAATACAATGTCAACTACATGATCATGCATAGCAATATGACAATGATGGAGCGTGTCATAATAAATGGAACGGTGGAAAGTTGCATGGCAATATATCTTGGAATGGCCATGGAAATGCCATAATAGGTAGGTATGGTGGCTGTTTTGAGGAGGGTATATGGTGGGTGTATGGTACCAGCGAAGGTTGCGCGGTACAAGAGAGGCTAGCAATGGTGGAAGGGTGAGAGTGTGTATAATCCGTGGACTCAACATTAGTCATAAAGAACTCATATACTTATTGGAAAAATCTATTAGTTATCGAAACAAAGTACCATCGCTCGTCCCCGACCGCCACTCATAAGGAAGACAATCAATAAATAAAGCATGCTCGACTTCATCACATAATGGTTCACCATACGTGCATGCTACGGGAATCACAAATTTTAACACAAGTATTTCTCGAATTCACAACTACTGATTAGCATGACTCTAATATCACCATCTTTATATCTCAAAACAATCATAAGGAATCAAACTTCTCGTAATATTCAATGCACTTTATATGAAAGTTTTTATTATATCCCTCTTGGATGCCTATCATATTAGGACTAAATTTATAACCAAAGCAAATTACCATGTTGTTTAGAGACTCTCAAAATAATATAAGTGAAGCACGAGAGTTCATCAGTTTCTGTAAAATAAAACCACCGCCCTGCTCTAAAAGATATAAGTGAAGCACTACAACAATATTGTCTAGCTCAAAAGATATAAGTGAAGCACAACGAGTATACTAATAAATCACGATTCAAGCGTGTCTCTCTCAAAAGGTGTGTACATCAAGGATGATTGTGGAAAACTAAAAAGCAAAGACTAAAATCATACAAGACGCTCCAAGCAAAACACATATCATGTGGTGAATAAAAATATAGCCTCAAGTAAAGTTACCGATAGACGAAGACGAAAGAGGGGATGCCTTCCGGGGCATCCCCAAGCTTAGTCTCTTGGTATCATTGAATATTACCTTGGGGTGCCTTGGGCATCCCCAAGCTTAGGCTCTTGCCACTCCTTATTCCATAGTCCATCAAATCCTTACCCAAAACTTGAAAACTTCACAACACAAAACTCAACAGAAAATCTCGTAAGCTCCGTTAGTATAAGAAAATAAATCACCACTTTTGGTACTATTGTGAACTCATTCTTTATTTATATTGGTGTAATATCTACCGTATTCCAAATTTTCCATGGTTCATACCCCCCGATACTAGCCATAGATTCATCAAAATAAGCAAACAACACAAAGAAAACAGAATCTATCAAAAACAGTATAGTGTGTAGTAATCTGGATATTTCTAATACTTCTATAACTCCAAAAATTCTGAAAAATTAGGACGGCCTAAGAAATATCTTTGTTGATCTTCTGCAAAAAGAATCAATATTTTATCACGCTCCTGTTAAAAATGAGAATTGTTTTCCTAAGCACAAAAGTTTCTGTTTTTCAGCAAGATTAAATCAACTATCACCGTAAGCTATCCCAAAGGTCTTACTTGCCACAAACAATAATTAAAACACAAAACCACATCTAACCAGAGGCTACATAGAAATATTATTGCAAAACAGAACCTAAAATGCAAAAACAAAAACAAAATTGGGTTGCCTCCCAACAAGCGCTATTGTTTAACGCCCTTAGCTAGGAATAAAACACGAATAGATCTAGGTATTGTTATCTTTGGCATGCAATCCATAAGTGGCTCTCATAACAAATTCATAAGGAAATTTAGTTTTCTTTCTTGGAAAGTGTTCCATGCCTTTCCTTAACTGAAATTGAAACCTTATGTTTCCTTCTTTCATATCAATAATTGCACCAATCGTTCTAAGGAAAGGTCTACCAAGAATAATATGACATGTAGTATTGCAATCTATATCAAGAACAATGAAATCTACGGGCACATAATTCCTATTTGCAACTGTAAGAAGATCATTAATCCATCCCATAGGTTTCTTAATAGTGGAATCCGCAAGATGCAAATTTAAAGAACAATCATCAAATTCACGGAAACCTAACACATCACATAAAGTTTTTGGATCGTGGAAACACTAGCACCCAAATCACACAAAGCCTGGCACTCATAGTCTTTAATCTTAATCTTAATATTTGGTTCGCACTCATCATAAAGTTTTCTAGGGATAGAAACTTCCAATTCAAGCTTTTCTTCAAAAGATTGCATCATGGCATCAACAATATGTTTAGTAAAAGCTTTATTTTGATTATAAGCATGAGGAGAATTCAACATGGATTGCAACAAGGAAATACAATCTATTAAAGAACAATTATCATAATTAAATTCCTTGAAATCCAAAAGAGTGGGTTCATTGCTACTTAAAGTTTTGACCTCTCCAATCCCACTTTTATCAATTTTTGCATCAAGATCTAAAAACTCTGAATCATTGGGACGCCTTCTAACTAAAGTTGTCTCATCTCCAGTCCCATCTTTATCAAGATTTATATTGGAAAACAAAGATTCAATAGGAGTCACATCAATCACTTTAAGATCTTCATCATTATTCAAAGCCTCCGGTTTAGTGGCCATTTTGTTTACTAAGGTAGCTTGTTTATCAGAAATTTGGCCTACTAAATTTTCAAGATGCGCAAACTGAGATTTCAAACCATAAAATTCCTTAGACATATCATCAAGCTCCTTATTCATGTATTCAATAAAACTTTTCTGCTCCTTGAGCTCGTTTCTAAAGAAATTGTTATGCTCAAATTGCAAATACATGAAGCTTCTAACATTATTTTCAACTTCATCTAACCTCCTAAGGTGAGGGTCAACGTTTTTTGTGGAGTCATAGTGACAAAGCAAGCAATCCAACACACGAGCACACAAAAAGCAAGTGGAGAAAAAAATTGGAAGTGGGGCGAAGAAAAGGCAAAACTTTTCAAAAATCATTTTAGAAGTGGGGGAGAGGAAAATGAGAGGCGAATGGAAAATAATGTAATGCGAGAGATGAGAGTTTATGATGGGTACTTGGTATGTCTTGGCCTGGCTTAGATCTCCCCGGCAACGGCACCAAAAATTCTTCCTGCTACTTCTTGAGCTTGCATTGGTTTTTCCCTTGAAGAGGAAAGGGTGATGCAGCAAAGTAGAGTAAGTATTTCCCTCAGCCTTTGAGAACCAAGGTATCAATCCAGTAGGAGACAACACACAAGTCACCGAATACCTGCAAACAAACACCAACTTGAACCCAACACGATAAAGGGGTTGTCAATCCCTTCACGGTTATTTGCAAAGTGAGATCCGATAGAGATGGATAAACGGTAAAGTAATATTTTTGGTACTTTTGGTTTATGGAACGGAAAGTAAAAAAAGCAAAGGAAGTAAACCGGAAACTAAAATTATAGATCGGAAACTTATATGATGGAAAATAGACTCGGGGGCCATAGGTTTCACTAGAGGCTTCTCTCAAGATAGAAATTATTACGGTGGGTGAACAAATTACTGCCGAGCAATTGATAGAAAAGCGCAAAGTTATGACGATATCTAAGGCAACGATCATGAATATAGGCATCACGTCCGTATCAAGTAGACGGACTCCTGCCTGCATCTACTACTATTACTCCACACATCGACCGACTCCTGCCTGCATCTAGAGTATTAAGTTCATAAGAACAGAGTAACGCATTAAGTAAGATGACATGATGTAGCGGGATAAACTCAAGCAATATGATGAAAACCCCATCTTGTTATCCTTGATGGCAACAATACAATACGTGTCAGTTCCCCTTCTGTTACTAGGATCGAGCACCGCAAGATTGAACCCAAAGCTAGGCATTTCTCCCATTGCAAGAAAAACCAATCTAGTTGGACAAACCAAATCGATAGTTCGAAGAGACTTCCAAAGATATCAAATCATGCATATAAGAATTCAGAGAAGATTCAAATAATATTCATAGATAAGCTGATCATAAATCCACAATTCATCGAATCTCGGCAAACACACCGCAAAAGAGTATGACATTGGATAGATCTCCAAGAACATCGAGGAGAACATGGTATTGAGAACCAAAGAGAGAGAAGAAGCCATCTAGCTACTAGCTATGGACCCGTAGGTCTGAGGTAAACTACTCACGCTTCATCGGAGGGGCAATGGTGTTGATGTAGAAGCCCTCTATGATCGAATATCCCTCCGGCGGGACGCCGAAAAAGGCCCCTAGATGGGATCTCACGGTTACAGAAGATTGTGGCGGTGGAAAAGTGTTTTCGTGGCTCTCCTGGTAGCTTTTGGAATATTTGAGAATATATAGGCGGAAGAAATAGGTCGGTGGAGTCAGGAGGGGCCCACAAGGGTGGGGGCGCGCCCTACCCCGTGGGCGCACCCTCCGACCTTGTGGCTGCCTCGTGGCTTCCCTAACTTGCACTCCAAGTCCTCTGGATGTCTTCTGGTCCAAGAACAATCATTGCGAAAGTTTCATTCCGTTTGGACTCCTTTTGTTATTCCTTTTCCACGAAACTCTAAAACAAGGAAAAAACAGAAACTAGCACGGGGCTCTAGGTTAATAGGTTATCCCAAAAATAATATAAAATAGCATATTAATGCATATATAACATCCAAAACAGATAATATAATAGCATGGAACAATAAAAAAATTATAGATACGTTGGAGACGTATTAGCCGGCAGGCTAGGTATAGTAGTAGCGCTGGTCTACCGTCAACGCTACTGCTATTGGTATTAGCAGTAGCGCTCTTCCTGGCCCTGCACTACTGCTATGTGTGCCTTATCCCCAAATTTTCCTCCCCCGCGCCCGACCATCTTCTTCCTCCCCTCACTCCCCGTTGCCTCACTCTGCCTCCTCCGCCGCCGCATTGCCATCGCCATCGCATTGCTGCCGCCGTCCTCCCTCCTCCTTCCTCGGTATGCCCTCCTCCCTCCTCCCCCTCCTCCTCCCACCGCACCCTCCTTCCTCCTCCTCTGGCCGCCCCCTCCCCCTCCTCCTCTCTCCTCCCTCCTCCCACCCCTCCTCCTCCCACCTCCCACCGCCCTCCTCCCTCCTCCTCTCTCTCCTCCCTCCTCCCACCCCTCACTCCTCCCCTCCTCCTCTCTCCTCCCTCCTCCGATCCTCCTCCCCCAACCCCCTGCTCTCTCCTCCCTCCCTCATCTCTCCTCACTCTGTTCTTGCATAGAGTAGATTTTTTTAGTAAATTAGTAAAAATTCAAACTAGCTAGGTTAACTAGGTTGGCTAGCTAGGTTAATTAGTATAATTAGGTTAATTATCTAGGTTAACTAACTAGGTTATTTATAGTAAGTGCTTAATAGAACTAGTTTATTTATATCAAGTGTTTAATAGAACTAGTTTATTTATAGTAAGTGCTTAATAGAATTAGTTTATTTACAGTAAGTGGTTAATATATTTTGTTTACATTTTGCTTATGCAAAAATCAAGTTTTTGCCCCTGCCTCATCCCCGTAGTCGTCCCCATCGTCGACCCCTTAAGACCTCTAGGTGAGAATAGCCAAATGATAATTTGTTGTAAATTTCTATGATGAAAATGCTAGTACTATATAGTTGTCATGTCATTGATGTCGATTATGATGCATTCTGAATATAGAGGATGTCTTGGTTTTCTTGTTTGCAATGTGCCTCCGAGTGGCCTATGTTTTGCCGGAATGTTGATTCGTTTCCGTCTCGGCAAATTTCAGGCGCTCGATATGTCCTGGCTTTAGCAAAGGTCATGCCGATTTTTTTCATGAATTTTAGCATGACTTGTGCTACAATGTAGGGCATATCGAGTGCTCGTGATTTGCCAGAACGGGAATTCAATGATATTTTGGCAAAACATAAGGCATTTTTTCTATGTCATTGCTCGATATACGTGAGATGAGAGTTTAGGAAGTAAGACTCAACAGACATAAAGTCAACCCATTGCATATTGAGTAATAGTGATCTGTGTGTTGAGTTTCCTGGTAGTTGCCTTCGATCGATTTTTAATTAATGTTTCAACTATGAACATAGGAAATGTCTGACGACGAAAAGGATTTCGGTATGTGTGAATACTGCGAAGACGAGTGCGGTCTATGCGACATGCCTCACCTAGTTGGTGGTAGGCTTTAGTATCATGCTGGATGAGAACTTCGAAATGGATACAGTAAATCACAACGATAAGTCTTTTTTCGTAATTAAGCATGACTTCTGCTTATTTTGCTTCAACTTATAATTTTAATTTTTTACTATTCTACTAGTGTATCCCCTGCCATGCAAGAATTTATGCCTTGGATAAGATTGGTTTCAGTAGTATGGAAAGTATGGAGGTAAAGAGAGCTCACTTGAGGACCGAGCATGGTTATACTTTTGCCATAAAATTATACAATGCAGACACCTACACCTACTTTGAATGCAAAAATTGGAGAGCACTATGCAAGGCTTATGAATTTGAGCCTGATGTGCTTATCACCTTTCATATTCGTCCGGAATATGAAATTGAAGGTAATATCGACATCTGGGTCGATGTGCAGACGCCTCCAGTTCTACCATTATGTGAGTTTGTCAACCATATTTATGTCTTGGATATTGTTTATTTAAAAATAGTTGACAACTAATTTCTATTGACAGCTTATTTCCATTCAAGCAAACATGTCTGGCGCTTGGTAGATAGCACCTACTACTGTCACGGGGCTGAACTAAACTGCGAGGAGATAAGTCATTATGTTTCATGGCTTGAGGATCTTGATACCGTCAAGACAGGTTATTTTCCTGGACTTTGAAATATTAGTACTCAAAACGTGCGACCACTAGTGTGCGTATTGAACTACAGTCACATCTATTTAGGGAAATGGTAAGATTTTTACTATTTAACCTCAGTGCATCTTTTGCATACATTATTTTTTAAGCTAAACTTCATTGCTAAGTATGTTACTACGATGTTCTTCAACAAGGACTCCCGATGAATGTTGTGCCGCATTGGATCGAGCCTAAAGGTCGCATGACAATGGTTAGTTTACGGGCAAGACATCCTACATTGCACACGATTGAATTCAAGATTTCTCGAAGTGAGCAAGTCTTAATAGTTGAAGACTCGAGCAAAATTGTGAAGGATCGCAGAGAAGTACTAGGGGACAGCAATCAGAATCGCAACCCACAATTAGGAGACAGGTTCATCTGCATTCTCCAATATGATGAAGCGGGAGTGCTACACATGTTCTATGCTATTTTATCCGAGAGGGAGCAGCAGGAGTGATTAGCTAGCTAGAATGAGTTTGAAGATGATGATGTGCTACACTATGACTATGATGATTAAATAGCTAGTGTTGGTGGTAATGACTATGATGATTACTTGTAGCTAGTGTTGGTGGTGATGATATGATGCAAGAGTTTTATATTAATATGGTGATGATGTTGATCATGATTATCATGATGATTTGTTATAATGATCATGATTAGTTATTATATCATTGGTGGATGGAACATGGATTAGATTCATGTGGATGGATCAAAAGTGACCAAAAGTTGAATTAGTAGGATCGTCGTCCTAATTCAACTTTTGATTCATCCAAATGAATCTAACCCATGTTTCTTCCTCAAATGATATATTAAGTCATCATGGACATAACCATATAACAACTTCTTAATTGGTATTGTATCAAAATTTGTATAACGGCGTATAAATACACTAAAAAAATTAAAAACAGAATAGTAGTAGCGCTGGGCAGGAAAAACGCTACAAACAGTTAGATTAGCAGTAGCACTTGTATGGGGAGCGCTACTGCTAAGTAGCTATAATAGTAGCGCGGGAGGGAACGCGCTACTGCTAAGTGTTAGCTGTAGTGCCGTATTAGTAGCATGGTACCCCATGCTACGGGTAGCCCTCTCAGACCCGTGCTACTGCTAGGCTTTTCCCTAGTAGTGTCATATTGCTTGAGTTAATTCCTCTACATCATGTCATCTTACTTAATGCGTTACTCCATTCTTTATGAACTTAATACTCTAGATGCATGCTGGATAGCGGTCGATGTGTGGAGTAATAGTAGTAGATGCAGAATCGTTTTGGTCTACTTGACACGGACGAGATGCCAATATTCATGATCATTGCCTTAGATATCATCATGACTTTGCGCTTTTCTATCAATTGCTCGCCATTAATCCCACCATATGATTTGCTATCTTGAGAGAAGCCTCTAGTGAAACCTATGGCCCTCGGGTCTATTTTCCATCATATAAGTTTCCGATCTACAATATTAGTTTCCGATCTACTCTTTTTGCAATCTTTTACTTTCCGATCTATAAACCAAAAATACCAAAAATATTTACTTTAGCGTTTATCTATCTCTCTCAGATCTCACGTTTACAAGTAACCATGAAGGGATTGGCAATGCCTTTATCGCGTTGGGTGCAAGTTGTTTGATTGTTTGTGCAGGTATTCGGTGACTTGTGTGTTGTCTCCTATTGGATTGATACCTTGGTTCTCAAACTGGGGGAAATACTTATCTCTACTTTGCTACATCACCCTCTCCTCTTCAAGGGAAAAACCAATGCAAGCTAAAGAAGTAGTACATCATAAGGGGCATCATCGCCATGAATATCACATCACCACCTCCAAAGAAAGAGACATAAATACATGGGTATGGGCACTCCCCTTGGCAACTGCCAAGCTTGGGGCAGGTGCCCCGATATCGTATCACCATCACATCTTTATCTTTATCATTTTTCTTAATCCGATCATTTTGGTTATATCTTGATCTAGTAGAATAAAGTTTTTAGTATCATCTAGCTTTGAGTTTTGTTTCGATCTCTATCTATGTAATCGAGTCCGAGAGTTATATATAATAAAGAGTAGTTTTGAGTCGAGGGCTTTGCTATTTTGCTATGATCTTGAGGGAATTAATAAAAAAGAACAAAAAGAAATAAAAAGATCATATATTGATCTTATAGAGAGTAATGACTTCACATAAAGCGTATGATGAATAAAAATTGTTGAGAGTTGACAAACATAGTTTTTGTCACTGTTGCAATTAATAGGAAGTAATAAAGAAAGAGAGGCTTCACATATAAATATACTATCTTGGACATCTTTTGTAATTATGAGCACTCATTAAAATATTACATGCTAAATGGCTGATGTTGGACAAGGAAGACAACATAATGGGTTATGTTTTCTTATATCCGAATAGAAGTTATAATGTCATGGATCATCCAACATGTTGAGCTTGCCTTTCCCTCTCATGCTAGACAAATTCTTTGCACCAAGTAGAGATACTACTTGTGCTTCCAAACATCCCTTAAACTAGTTTTGCCATGAAAGTCCACCATACCTACCTATGGATTGAGTAAGATCCTTCAAGTAAGTTGTCATCGGTGCAAGCAATAAAAATTACTCTCTAAATATGTATGATCTATTAGTGTGAAGAAAATAAGCTTTATACGAACTTGTGATATGGAAGAAATAAAAGCGACGGACTGCATAATAAAGTTCTTTATCACAAGCGGCAATATAAAGTGACGTTCTTTTGCATTAAGATTTTATGCATCAAACCATAAAATCGCATGACAACCTCTGCTTCCCTCTGCGAAGGGCCTACCTTTTATTTTTACCTTGTACCCTTATACAAGAGTCATGGTGATCTTCACCTTTCCTTTTTACACTTTTTCCTTTGGCAAGCACTATGTGTTGGAGAGATCCGGATATATATATCCACTCGGATGTAGGTTATCATAAAGTATTATTGTTGACATTACCCTTGAGGTAAAATGTTGGGAGGCGAAACTATAAGCCCCTATCTTTCTCTGTGTCTGATTGAAGCTTGGAACACATAAGTATCGCATGAGTGTTAGCAATTGTGAAAGATTAAATGATAGTTGAGTATGTGGACTTGTTGAAAAGGTCTTATATTGACTCTTTCCGATGTTATGATAAATTGCAATTGCCTCAATGACTAAGATCATAGTTTGTTAGTTTTCAATGAAGTTTCTAATTCATACTTTACCTTGTGAATGAAATGTTACTTTAGCATAAGAAAATATATGACATTATATGTTGCTATTCTAAATATGATCATGATGCCCTCATGTCCGTATTTTATTTTATCGACACCTGTATCTCTAAACATGTGGATATATTTTTTGATTTTGGCTTTCGGTTGAGGACAAGCGAGGTCTAAGCCTGGGGGAGTTGATACGTCAATTTTGCAACATGATTTTATATTGATATTTATTGCATTATGGGTTGTTACTACACATTATATCACAATACTTATGCCTTTTCTCTCTTATTTTATAAGGTTTACATGAAGAGGGAGAATGCCGGCAGCTGGAATTCTGGACCGGAAAACGAGCAAATATTAGAGACCTATTCTGTACAACTCCAAAAGCCCTGAAACTTCACAGAGAATATTTTTGGAATATATACAAAATATTGGGCGAAGAAAACACCAGAGGGGGCCACCTGCCATCCACAAGGGTGGAGGGCGCGCCCTACCCCCTGGGCGCGCCGTCCGGTCTTGTGGGCCCCCTGGCAGACCCCGACGCCCATCTTGTGCTATATAGTGTGTTTTGAACTGGAAAAAAATCTGAAGGAAGCTTTCGGGACGAAGCGCTGCCGTCTCGAGGCGGAACATGGGCAGAACCAATCAAGGCTCCGGCGGAGCTGTTTTGCCGGGGAAACTTCCCTCCGGGAGGGGGAAATCATCGCCATCGTCATCACCCAGGATCCTCTCATCGGGAGGGGGTCAATCTCCATCAACATTTCACCAGCACCATCTCCTCTCAAACCCTAGTTCATCTCTTGTATCCGATCTTTGTCTCAAAACCTCAGATTGGTACATGTGGGTTGCTAGTAGTGTTGATTACTCCTTGTAGTTGATGCTAGTTGGTTTATTCGGTGGAAGATCATATGTTCATATCCTTAATGATAATTAATACTCCTCTGATTATGAACATGAATATGCTTTGTGAGTAGTTACGTTTGTTCCTGAGGACATGGGAGAAGTCTTGTTATAAGTAATCATGTGAATTTGGTATTCCTTCGATATTTTGATGAGATCTATGTTGTCTTTCCTCTAGTGGTGTTATGTGAGCGTCGACTACATGACACTTCACCATTGTTTGGGCCTAGGGGAAGGCATTGGGAAGTAATAAGTAGATGATGGGTTGCTAGAGTGGCAGAAGCTTAAACCCTAGTTTATGCGTTGCTTCGTAAGGGGCTGATTTGGATCCATATGTTTCATGCTATGGTTAGATTTATCTTAATTCTTCTTTCGTAGTTGCGGATGCTTGCGTGAGGGGTTAATTATAAGTGGTAGGCTTGTCCAAGGAAGGGCAGCACCCTAACACCAGTCCACCCACATATCAAATTATCAAAGTAACGAATGCGAATCATATGAGCATGATGAAAACTAGATTGGCAACAATTCCCATGTGTCCTCGGGAGCGCTTTGCTTTATATAAGAGTTCGTGCAGGCTTGTCCTTTGCTACAAAAAGGATTGGTCCACCTTGCTGCACCTTGTTTACTTTTGTTACTTGTTACCCGTCATGAATTATCTTATCACAAACTATCTGTTACGGATAATTTCAGTGCTTGCAGAGAATACCTTGCTGAAAACTGCTTGTCATTTCCTTCTGCTCCTCGTTGGGTTCGACACTCTTACTTATCGAAAGGACTAAGATAGATCCCCTATACTTGTGGGTCATCACACTCCATCGGCCATTTGCATGTTTTTAGGATGATAATTATATATCGGCCATTGAGATTAGCAACAAAAGTGTAGGTGATCGAACGTATGATGATTTGGTAATACCCTTTCATGACGTAAGAAATTAGATTGCAACCATGGATTAAATAAGCCCATGGAGGGTAACCAATCATACGTGATGACCAACTCCATGACATAGGCATTAATGGCATAGTTAAAGAATATGGATATTGTTTAAACCGAAGAGTTTGATGCGCAAACTTTCGGCTTGGGTGTTCGGAGCTTTCACTCTTCTGTTTCTTCAACTTCGCCGCACTTTTCGCGATGGAAGCTTGCACACAATTCTTGTTTGCAGTACTTCCTTTGGGAACCCATGCCATGCTCCACTTTTCAAGTTCTTGTGCACTTAGTTTTTGCAATTTCTTCTTTTGCCAATACTATAAGCCGAGTGGGCACCTCGGCTGTGATTTTGATTGAAACAATGGCAATTCTTGTTTTAGCTTATGCACTCTCAACTCCTTCTCTTCATATTTTGCACTTGATTGACTTGCCTCATTGCCTTTTGTAGCCAATGTCAACACTTTAATTTGCCCTTTTTTCATTTGAGATCAAATCTGAAGTGACACTCTTACGACAATCTTTTTTGACGTAGTAGACTTGCTTGGCTACCTCTTTTTTCTTCCTTGAGCTCCAGACCGATTCCCTATGATTGAAATGGTCTTTATCACATGATTGTTTATTAAATGATGATCTTCTTGGAGCTGTATAATGTTGGTGAGATGGTCTAAAATAAGATGGAGAATGCGCCCTTGTATCATACCTGTCCTATGATGGTACGGATTTACGTGAGCATAGGAAGGCATCCACGTCATTGGCATTGGCGGCCCAAAATAAGGATATGAATATGTTGCATTGAAATTCTCACTTTGCCAATACCGATAATTCGATTTGCGTCTAGGGGGTGATCTTGATGCTTTTGAAGTACTTGGCCGATAAGCACTTTTCTCTTCACTCTTATTTTGATATTTTTCCAATAGCTGCGCGAAAGTGACTTTTGGCTTTTTACCTTTGTGCTTACCTCCACCTTTGCTTTCTTTGATTGTACTTGCATTGATCTTTGGATTTTTCTCGTTGCCCCCTAGTACATGGCGTCTTCAATGCAACCTTGATGGAATTCCTGCCGTCGAGAATATTTCCATCGTGCTCTTGAACAACTTCCTTATTTGAAAGCTTGATCCCGTCATCCACAGTTTTTACCTGCTCATCATTTAATGAATCAACTTGAAGAAGCCGATGCAATTTTTTTGCCATTAGGACCAATCAGAATAGACTAGTCATCCTTTGGTGTTTCAACAAATCTCAGTCGTCCTTTATCAATGGCCGATTTGACTATTTGATGAACCATATTGCAATCCTCAAAATTATGTTTGAACGAATGATGTAACCTACAATACATTCGTCCTTGACTTGATGGCTTGACATGGTGATCAAGAATTCTAATGTAATTATTATTCAGCAACAAATCAAATATTTGATCACACATGCTTGAATTGAAGGTAACCTTTTTTATTTTCTAGTCGATCTTGTTGTGAGAACGGCTTTGGAGTTAAGCAAACAAATGCTTCAGATTTGGAATCTCTCCATTTGGCTATGCATTGCGTTTTGTACTCTATCTTCACTAGTAGGGAAAACCTTATACACAGAACTTTAGCAGTAGCACTTGTTAAAAAAGGACGCTAGTGCTAAATAGCAGTAGCGCTTTCAGGCTAAACGCGCTACAGATACAAAAGCAGCAGTAGCGCGTCTAACTTTAAACGCGCTACTACTAAAATTCTCACTAATAAGCCAATAGGCTACACATAGTAGTAGCGTTCTTATAGAAACCGCGCTACCGCTAAGTTCATTGTAGCAGCGCGTTTACGTAGAAAGGCGCTACTGCTAACAAAAAGAAAATAAATCGAAAAACAAATAGAAAAGTAAATGAAAATGAAAGAAATAGAAAAAGGAGAAAGGAAAAAATAAAATGTAAAGAAAAATAAATGAGAAAGGAAAAAAGGAGAAAGGCTTAGCAATAGCGCGTTTTGTGAAACGTGCCATCGCTAACTTAGCTATAGCGCGTTTTCTGTAACGCGCTACCGCTATGTTTCACTTAACCAGCGGTTTTCCCTCCCCCCAGCCACCACTTCTCCCCCAAATACCTCGCCCCACTTCGCTGCCGTGTCCCCAATTCGCCTTCGCCCCACTTCGCCGCCGTCTCCTGCCTGTGACACCCCAAAAAATTTATTTGGTTTTATCAAATTATTTATTTGATTTGAAGAAGGTAGTTTAAATTTTTTTAAGGACTCTCCTTCTCAAAAATTTTCTTTTATGACAAGTATTTTCTTTGGGTTCATCCAAAACTTGATCTTTGGTCTTGAGGGTTTTTCATCTTGTGTTGACTCAACACAAATGTTTTTCTTTGGGAAAGTTTTTGAAATCTTTTCTTTTAAAAATAACCCTATGGCTTATGGAGTGATCCTTCCCCTTTCAAAAATTATCTCTTGCCATGACCTAAGTTGAAATCCCCTCCCAAAAGCCATCTTCCCACTTTGTGTCAAGTCAAGCTTCAAATCCAGCAAGTTTAACTCCCCCTTGAATTTATTTCCAATTATTTTTAATCAAAAATCTTTTGTGTCTCCTATTTTGGCCCTTAGAGATTTACAAAGGAACCATTAGAATTCCTTTGAGTTTTAATTTCAAACAAGTTTCCCTGGCTAGTCCTTAGAACCCTCAACCAAGATCCATGAAGATCCACTGGTCCACAGTTCAAAATTTTCAAAATTTGCTTGCTGAAAGTTTGTACCAGAATTGTCATTTTTGATGAAATTCATTTGTTTTCTTCTCCTAAAAATCTGAGAAAAATCAGGCAGCCTCTAGATGAATCAAGAGGTCACCTCACCAAGTCCCAGCTACAGAAAAAATTTCCTCGTGCCCAAAACATATCGTCGAACACCTGGCGTGCACTGTTACTGTCAAGTTCAGAGTTTCAGAGAACAGTTTCAGTAGTCAATGTCGTTTTCTTCAGAACCTCACGTCGATCTCGCCAGTAACTGCAGTGGCGCCTTGCTCCCTGTTCCTCCTTATCCACCGCGCCGCACGGTCGCCTGGACAATTGCGGGCGTCGGCGGTGAGCTGGCAGAGGAGCATCGCCCCCGTGAGCGGCGGCAGCAGCACTCGCTGCGGCTGGCAGAGAGGCGCAGCGAGGGACGGCGCCGTCCAGCACCGCCCAAACCACCTGAGGCCTCCGCGTGGCCGTCCCCTTCCCTGTGCATGCTGCAGAGCCATCGTCGTGGCCTGGAAGGCACAGAGCGCGCTCCCTGCCGCCGCCGTGCCCGTGAGGCCGTTCCGTCGAGGGCCGGAGTATCACCCAAGTCCGACCGAGCTTTAACTGAGAAACGGTACCAGTGGACCATCACGATGATGCCCAATCACCTAAACCTCCTGCCCGACCCCTGCCTCGCCATAATCGCCCGCCGGCGTATCTCATTCACGACAACCGCCTCGGATCGACTATAAAAGGAGGCCCCGAGCTCGATCTCGACCAAGCACCATCACTCCACCTCGCCAGAGCCACGCCCAGCCACTGGGAAGACCTCGAGGAGGTCTTCTTCCCCGACTCCGGCCGCCCCGACCCGCCTCGGGCCCCGGCACGATTCGCTCCGGTGAGACCACCTCCGCCTCTCAACCCATGCCAGTAGCCTTCTAGTGCATCCACTTCTCTAACCCGTGCCCTAATTTGAAGGTTGCAGCTTCCGTCGGAGAGCACCATCCTCGCCCGAACCACCGTCCGCCGGAGTTAAGGCCACCGTCGACGTGGTGCTCGCCGACGACCAAGACCACCACCCACCGACGCGGAAAGACACCGTGAACCCATAGGTACCCTCCGATCCCCCTGCCTCGCCGTGGATCAACGCCGGCGACCACCGCAGCCCTTGGGCGCCGACGAGCTCTGTTTCAAAGTTTGAACCTGACGGGTGGGACCCCCTCGTCAGCCTCTCCTCTTCTTATTCGAACCGTTTTCTGAAAGCGCCTCCGGGCAAAGTGCGTTTTCCTTCTGGGTTTGCGTATTTCTAGCCGAAACATTTTCTGTTTTTATAAACTAACCCCTGGGTCTTTTCTGTTTCATCACAGATTAGTCCTTGGACTAAAACCCTTATATCTTTTAAACAAAAGATGCTTTTTGGTTGATTCTTTTTCTGTTAGTCTTATATTTTGTCTAGTTTTTTTTAGTATTTATTTGAAAAAAAATTGGAATAATTTTTATACACACACGGTATTAACGTTAGTATGCGGTTTCTTTATACCGTAGATACCGGAGGAGGTGACGGAGCCGCGAACTTCGCCGAGCTAGACTCCGACTACTCCGAACCAGGCAAGCATGTTTGAACCTTTGATATGATGAGTGTTTTGCATGTTTGCTTGGATAGTTTGTGCATGGCATGTTTATATGGGCATCAGTGAGTGTTATATTGCATGCAAGGCAACTACCAGTATGCTTCGAAGCTTGATGTGATCCTTTGATGGGAGATAACCTGATTATGTGGTGACATGAAAGGTGGTAAGATGGTATTGTTGAAGCATGCAGTCTTATGTCAACCGTTAAACTCCGGCGTTAACGTGGATCGAACCACGTTACCCTTCATCCCCTTTTCGTGCTGCCACATGTTTTCTGCAAAGAATACGGTTTAGTAAGTTGCAAACCTCTTTCCTTGTACACACCAAATAGAGGGGCCGTGATGAGGGTTCCATGGCCCTGGATTAAAGCCAGTCATCCGGTCAGGGGGCATGGGTGTTTCCGGTTGGGACCGAGAGGGGGGCACCCCTTAGAGCGCGCGATATAAATTTGATCCCATGCTACGCGAGGTTGTAGCCTCCCCGTCTCAAGGTTTTTCTTGAACGTTGCCTAGGGTGATGCCTGGCAGCGGAATGTGGAATGGGTGTGTACTGGTTAGATGTGTTTCTCCTAAAACACCGTAAACGGAACTAGTCCTTTGTGACTACTGAAATCCGTTGGTTGTGGTTAAAAGTACAAACTCTGCAGAGTCAAAACTTTCCGAGTAATTGTGTCCATGGTCAAGGACCTTGGTCAACATATCCATATCAGTCTCAGCGTCAGTCTCTGTGTCAGTCTCAGTGAAAATCCCCGGTGAACAAGCATGAGTGGTAAACCAGGTTGAATGTTATTCCTGTGGATGGACTAACCAGATTATTATTACGTACATGAGCATTTCCTTGAGATGAATTAAATTCATGAGCTACTTGAATTCGAATAATGAAATATAAGCCCTTTATGTGATGTCGCTCAGACGTCCGACTGTGGCACTCTTGTTATTTACTTTTGATATAAGCCCTTTATGTGATGTCGCCCAGACGTCCGACTGTGGCACTCTTGTTATTTACTTTTGATATAAGCCCTTTATGTGATGTCGCTCAGACGTCCGACTGTGGCACTCTTGTTATTTACTTTTGATATAAGCCCTTTATGTGATGTCGCTCAGACGTCCGACTGTGGCACGCACTATCATTTACATTCCAATATAAGCCCTTTATGTGGTGTCGCCCTGACGCCCGACTGCGGCATTGTTAATTTATTTTACCTTTTCGAGGCGTCGCTTCAGACACTCGATCGGTCTTCGGTTATTTCATTGGGATTTCGGGAGGACTACCGCCCGACTTCCTTTTTATTTACCATGCAGTGCAATTTTATTATCTGAGTGCGCATTTCTAATCTGCTCATGTGCATCATGTTTGTATTTGTTATATCTTATGTCCAAACTGTCTTGCGAGTACTTTCATAGTACTCACCTGGCTTGTTGATTTGGCCAGATGTTGACGAAGGCGATCTTATGGATGAAGAGTTCGATAGCGAGTCCGACGCCTAGAGGAGTCCCAGTCAGTCCCGTGCGATCCTGGAATTGGTCACTTGTATTATATACGCTTCCGCTATCTAGAATAAAAGCCCTCGAGCCTCACTCCAACGCTCGATGAGTTGTAAGATTTAGGAGTCATGTCACCCACTCCACCACCACTTTTATTACGAGTCAGTAGTTATGCCACCATACCCCTTGTGTCATATCCGCCTTTATGATTTGTATCGGCGTGCTTGTAATAAATTGTTGAGCAGCCTCAGCTCAACCCTGTATTATATTTAGTACTGCTGGATTTCTGTAATCAAGGATTTGTCTACCAGTAAGAAGGATTCTTCCATACTGGTCCGTTAAAGGGGCCGGTTTCTCAATAAATGTTTTATTGGAAAACCGGTCGTGACAAACTTGGTATCAGAGCCAGGCTGACTGTAGGAAGCCACTAGATGCGATCGCTAATCGGTTATTAGCGTCTTCAGTGTTCTTTTTCAACATTTTGCAAATGTAGCTTTTTTCTGTTGGTCATCATAAATTTATGATTTGACTATTCGGAATTTTTGCCTACTTTTGTAGATGGCTGGCAACGACTGCGAGTCACAGGTGTTCGCCAATGTGCCTGAGGGGTTTATCAAGCTTCTCGTCTCCATCACCAAGCTCACGATCGGGCCATCGACTCGTCCAGAGTTCACACTCTACCAGCACAAGATCAGCGACAACGTGTCTATGCACCAGGCCGTGGTGCAATTCAAGGGAGGGCGTTCTGCGTCTCGCCACTTCCGTTTTGTGGGAAGGGCCATGCCTACGGAGAGGCATGCCATGCAGATGGCTGCCCGTGAGGCGATAGCTCGTCTTCGGGATGTTCTTCCTACGATGAAGACTCGTCGCTACCGCTACCTCCCATGCCATGTGCCATATACTTGTCACTATGCATTCGCTTGCCCTAGGGGAGAGAGAGATGAGGCTATTGAGATGCTTGTTGAATATCTCAAAGCTCTTGAGGCAGCTTTTGACAACCTCGTGGACGACCTTGTGGCTGCCCGTATGGACTCAGTTCAGGGCTGTTCCGCCAACAGGAGGGAGCTTCTCCACATGGCACCGCCGCTGACTTTCGTCTCGTCCTCAGCATCCTATGCACCTGCCATTTTAGCCACCGCTCGCCGCCTGCCTACCACTGAGGAGTTTGACCAAGTCATTGCTCCTACTCCAATCAGAGCTGCACCGCCTGCCGCACCCGCACCAACTCCTCAACGCAGTACTTCGCGCCTGGAGCCTATTAGTGAGGAGGAGGTTGAGTCTCCTGCACCACTGGGTCTTACCCTCGGCAGGCCGAGGGAAATTTTCACCCTCTCCGACTGAGTGCGCCAAGCAGCCGTGCGATGTGCCAGCTTGTATGATATGTTTATATGTACATAGGTTTGGTGAGAAGTAGTTTGTGTGCGCATCATGTAGGAACTCGGAGAAGTGCACTAGCCTAAATAACATGTCAGGAATGTGTACGCACATCCTGAGTGATGTATTGTATAATTACGACTCGTGTGTAAGATATGTACTGAGCAGTCCTTCTCCACGTGCAATCAAGTATTTTTCTTGGAAAATCTTGGAGTCTTTTAAATTTCGCCTTTGCAAAATTATTCTTGTGCCACGCGGTTTTTCTCATGAATTTTGCAAAAATACCCTAGAGTGGAAAATGCCTCGTCCCTGGACCCGTTCCATGCCAAGTCCGTCGGAAGAAATTTATGGTACCCAGACAAGCAACAATTTCACACAGGGGCAGTCAAGTCAGCAAGGCAGTGAAGCAGCATTTTCTCAAGTATGCCACCTATATGACCAAAGCTAGCAGCAGCATAAAGAAATGATGAATCATGTTATCAATATGGGAAATCACCATGAACCATACCAGCTGCATTCCAAGTTGTCTGAACTACAAAAGACACGTCCCCCAACGTTCGCTCACACTGATAGGCCGCTTGAGGCCGATGATTGGCTTCGAGACATCGAAAGGAAATTAATTATTGCACAATGTTCAGACCGTGAGAGGGTACTTTATGCACCTCACTACCTCACTGGAGCAGCTGCATCATGGTGGGAGAATTTTCTACACATGCACCCCAATGAAAATAACATCACCTGGGAAGAGTTTAAGGAAGGTTTTCGCGGGGCGCACATTCCCAGGAGCATTATGAAGATCAAGAAAAGGGAGTTTGATGACCTCAAGCAGAGAAGCATGACAGTAACTGAGTACAATAGTCAGTTTACACAATTATCTCGTTATGCCAACGAAGAGCATATGACTGAAAATAAAAGGATGGAGAAATTTTTGGACGGTCTGGCGCCAGCACTTAAATGCCAGCTGGTCGTACACACCTTTCCAGATTTCAAAACACTGGTTGACAAGGCTATTACATTGGAGAATGAGCGCCACAGCCTGGAGGATATTCGCAAGCGCAAAAGGGACAAGATGACTCATGCTCGCAACAACCGGAGCAAGACTGATTTTCAGAGAAATGGAGCAAACAAATCCACGACCAATGTTCCAAGCCCAATCAAACATTTTCATGCAAGGGACAAGGACTTTATGTATCGCCCAGGTGTTACTTGCTATGCCTGTGGAGAGGAAGGACACTATGCCAAACAGTGCCCAAAGCCAAGGAACTCGGCCCCCAAGCCGAACCATGGTGGGAATAATCCAGCCCCCAAGCGTAACAACTTCAACCCCAATACAATCACAAGAAGGGTCACCTGAACCATGTGACCAAGGAGGAAGCACAGAATGCCCCAGATATCGTGCTCGGTACGTTCCCTGTCAACACAATACCTGCCACGGTTTTGTTTGATTCTGGAGCTTCTCACTCGTTCATTTCGAAGAGTTTTGTTTTGCAACATGATTTTCCGATACTTCCTTTGGAAAAGTCCATGATCATCAAGTCCCCCGGGAATAAGCAAATCACTCAGAGTTACTGCCAAGGTGTGATTATTGAGTTTGAAAGACTAAAGTTTCGGGCGAATCTCATCGTGTTGGAAAATAAAGGACTGGATGTTATCCTAGGAATGGACTGGTTAACCACCAACAAGGGATTTATCGACTGCTTCAATCGGACTGTAATTCTCACTCATCATCACGGCAAGACAATAAAATTTGCAGCTCAAGAAAGACCAAGGTCATGGCAACCAAAGTTGAACAAGGTGGACATTTCAGAGTTAAGAAAAGTTCCAGTGGTGTGTGAGTTTCCTGACGTATTTCCCGAAGAACTACCAGGCATGCCACCAGACCGGGAAATAGAGTTCAGCATTGAACTAGCACCTGGAACCACCCCCATTTACAAGAAACCTTATAGAATGGCACCCTCCGAGTTGGTAGAATTAAAGAAGCAAATAAAAGAATTACTGGACAAAGGGTTTATACGGGCCAGCTCCTCACCTTGGGGTTCACCAGTATTATTTGCAAAGAAAAAGGATGGGACACTGAGATTATGTATAGACTATCGAGCACTCAACATGGTCACCATCAAAAACAAATATCCGATGCCACGGATAAATGATTTATTTGACCAGCTCGCACAAGCCAAGGTTTTCTCGAAAATTGATTTAAGATCGGGCTATCATCAATTAAAGGTACGGACAGAAGATATCCCCAAGACAGCATTCACCTCCAGATATGGATTGTATGAATTTACAGTAATGCCGTTTGGACTAACAAACGCCCCCGCATATTTTGTTCACCTCATGAACAAAGTGTTTATGAAATTTATGGACAAATTTGTCGTGGTGTTCATTGATTATATTCTGGTATATTCCAAGACACCAGAAGAACATGCTGAACATCTCAGGATTGTACTGGGAGAATTAAGGAAACACCAATTATACGCCAAGTTCAGCAAATGTGAATTTTGGTTAAGACAGGTTGGTTTTCTAGGCCATGTATTGACCCAAGAAGGTGTTGCCGTAGACCCAGAAAAGGTCAAGGCCGTACTTGGCTGGAAACCACCAGCCAACGTAACTGATGTACGAAGTTTCCTAGGAATGGCTGGATATTACCGAAGGTTTATTGAGGGATTCTCCACCGTAGCAAAACCAATGACACAGTTACTCAAGAAGGATAAGAAATTTATATGGACTGAAGCGTGCGAGAAAAGCTTCCAAGAACTCAAAAAGGAAATTAACAACAGCACCGGTTTTGGTTGTACCAGACATACACAAAGGTTTTGAAGTGTATTGTGACGCATCCCGGAAGGGCCTCGGGTGCGTATTGATGCAAGACGGCAAGGTTGTCGCATATGCTTCCAGGCAACTACGGAAGCATGAAGAAAATTATCCTACTCATGACTTGGAGTTGGCAGCAGTCATCCATGCACTCAAAGAGTGGAGGCACTTTTTGCTGGGGAATCATTGTGAAATATATACGGATCATAAAAGCCTTAAATATATTTTCACGCAACCAGAACTCAATTTACGGCAACGACGCTGGTTGGAATTAGTCAAGGATTATGATGTCGGCATTCACTACCATCCAGGAAAAGCGAATGTAGTGGCAGATGCTCTTAGTCGGAACCCCAGCTCGGGCAACGACAGTCTACAGAACTTGAGGCCAGAATTTCAGCAGGAGTTCACCAAACTCAACTTGGTGATGGTCACTGAGGGCAACGTGTCAAATTTGGAAATACAGCCCACCCTAATGGAACAGATTAAGAAAGCTCAGCATGGACATCCCAGCATTGAAGGTATAAAGAGAAAAGTGAGCCTGGGCAAAGCTTCAGAATTCGTCGTAGACGATGAGGGAATATTATGGTACGAGGACAGACTTTGCGTACCAAACA
This sequence comes from Triticum aestivum, assembly GCF_018294505.1. Lineage (NCBI taxonomy): Eukaryota > Viridiplantae > Streptophyta > Magnoliopsida > Poales > Poaceae > Triticum > Triticum aestivum. The sequence goes on along the minus strand of NC_057814.1, from coordinate 479,988,120 downwards.
TAGAGGGCCTCAAACAGCAAATTCTAACCGAAGGCCACACCGCTCCATATTCAATCCACCCTGGAGGGACCAAAATGTACAAGGACATCCAGGAAATTTTTGGTGGCACGGTATGAAGAGGGACATAGCCACCTTCGTCGCATGTTGTGATTCATGTCAGCGCATTAAAGCTGAGCACCAAAAACCAGCAGGGCTACTACAGCCAAACAGGATACCTGAGTGGAAATGGGACGAAATTGGAATGGATTTTATTGTCGGACTACCTCGGTCACAACACGGAAATGATGCCATATGGGTCATCACAGATAGACTAACCAAAGTAGCACATTTCATTCCCGTAAAGACAACCTACTCCACTCAGAAGCTTGCTAAGCTTTATCTCTCCCGTATAGTTTGTCTGCATGGAGTTCCAAAGACTATAATATCCGACAGAGGCACTCAATTTGTCTCTAGATTTTGGGATCATTTACAACAAGCTCTAGGAACTCAACTAGCATTCAGTACAGCATACCACCCCCAGACTGATGGACAAACTGAACGCGTGAACCAAATCCTAGAGGACATGCTAAGAGCATGTGTTCTCACCTATGGAACCAGTTGGGAGGAAAGCTTGCCATATGCCGAGTTCGCATACAACAACAGTTACCAGGCCAGTCTACAAATGGCACCTTTTGAAGCATTGTACAGACGGAGATGTCGTACCCCATTAAATTGGTCAGAAACAGGTGACAGTCGTATCTTCGGCCCAGGCATGCTCAAGGAAGCCGAGGAGAAAGTTAGACAAATCAGGGACCGACTCAAGACAGCTCAAAGCCGACAAAAGAGCTATTACGATCGAAAACATCGTAAAGTCAGCTTTGAACCCGGTGAATATGTGTACCTACGAGTGTCTCCTATGAGGGGCCTGCAACGGTTCAAAATTAAAGGAAAGCTAGCCCCAAGATTTATTGGACCCTTCTGCGTGGTTGCACAAAGAGGCACAGTAGCCTACCAGCTAGACCTACCCAACGAGCTGTCAGACGTCCACGACGTGTTCCACGTCTCACAGTTGAGGAAATGTGTAAGCAACCCAGAAAAGCATGTATCTCATGAGAGCATTGACGTGCAACCAGACCTCACCTATAGGGAGCGGCCGATAAAAATATTGTAGGAGTCTGAAAGGAGGACCCGTCAGAAAACAATTAAAATTTTACAGGTTCAGTGGAGCAATCACACCGAGGATGAAGCAACATGGGAAAGAGAGGATTTTCTTCAGGCAGAGTACCCACACCTATTTGAGGATCAGCTGAAATCTCGGGGACGAGATTTTTCCTAAGGGGGTAGGTGTTGTGACACCCCAAAAATTTTATTTGGTTTTATCAAATTCTTTATTTCATTTGAAGAAGGTAGTTTAAATTATTTTTTAAGGACTCTCCTTCTCAAAAAATTTCTTTTATGACAAGTATTTTCTTTGGGTTCATCCAAAACTTGATCTTTGGTCTTGAGGGTTTTTCATCTTGTGTTGACTCAACACAAATGTTTTTCTTGGGAAAGTTTTTGAAATCTTTTCTTTTAAAAATAACCCTATGGCTTATGGAGTGATCCTTCCCCTTTCAAAAATTATCTCTTGCCATGACCTAAGTTGAAATCCCCTCCCAAAAGCCATCTTCCCACTTTGTGTCAAGTCAAGCTTCAAATCCAGCAAGTTTAACTCCCCCTTGAATTTATTTCCAATTATTTTTAATCAAAAATCTTTTGTGTCTCCTATTTTGGCCCTTAGAGATTTACAAAGGAACCATTAGAATTCCTTTGAGTTTTAATTTCAAACAAGTTTCCCTGGCTAGTCCTTAGAACCCTCAACCAAGATCCATGAAGATCCACTGGTCCACAGTTCAAAATTTTCAAAATTTGCTTGCTGAAAGTTTGGACCAGAATTGTCATTTTTGATGAAATTCATTTGTTTTCTTCTCCTAAAAATCTGAGAAAAATCAGGCAGCCTCTAGATGCATCAAGAGGTCACCTCACCAAGTCCCAGCTCCAGAAAATTTTTCCTCGTGCCCAAAACATATCATCGAACACCTGGCGTGCACTGTTACTGTCAAGTTCAGAGTTTCAGAGAACAGTTTCAGTAGTCAATGTCGTTTTCTTCAGAACCTCACGTCAATCTCGCCAGTAACTGCAGTGGCGCCTTGCTCCCTGTTCCTCCTTCTTATCCACCGCGTTGCACGGTCGCCTGGACAGTTGCAGGCGTCGGCGGTGAGCTGGCAGAGGAGCATCGCCCCCGTGAGCGGCGGCAGCAGCACTCGCTGCGGCTGGCAGAGAGGCGCAGCGAGGGACGGCGCCGTCCAGCACCGCCCAAACCACCTGAGGCCTCCGCGTGGCCGTCCCCTTCCCTGTGCATGCTGCAGAGCCATCGTCGTGGCCTGGAAGGCACGGAGCGCGCTCCCTGCCGCCGCCGTGCCCGTGAGGCCGTTCCGTCGAGGGCCGGAGTATCACCCAAGTCCGACCGAGCTTTAACTGAGAAACGGTACTAGTGGACCATCACGATGATGCCCAATCACCTAAGCCTCCTGCCCGACCCCTGCCTCACGTAATCGCCCGCCGGCGTATCCCATTCATGACAACCGCCTCGGATCGACTATAAAAGGAGGCCCCGAGCTCGATCTCGACCAAGCACCATCACTCCACCTCGCCAGAGCCACGCCCAGCCACTGGGAAGACCTCGAGGTGGTCTTCTTCCCCGACTCCGGCCGCCCCGACCCGCCTCGGGCCCCGGCACGATTCGCTCTGGCGAGACCACCTCCGCCTCTCAACCCATGCCAGTAGCCTTCTAGTGCATCCACTTCTCTAACCCGCGCCCTAATTTGAAGGTTGCAGCTTCCGTCGGAGAGCACCATCCTCGCCCGAACCACCGTCCGCCGGAGTTAAGGCCACAGTCGACGTGGTGCTCTGTGACGCCCCCGATTTGACCGTACACTAATCATGCACGCAAATGTGTACGATCAAGATCAGGGACACACGGGAAGATATCACAACACAACTCTAAAACATAAATAAGTCATACGAGCATTATAATACAAGCCAGGGGCCTCGAGGGCTCGAATACAAGTGCTCGATCATAGACGAGTCAGCGGAAGCAGCAATATCTGAGTACAGACATAAGTTAAACAGGTTTGCCTTAAGAAGGCTAGCTCAAAAGTAGCAACGATCGAAAAGGCAAGGCCTCCTGCCTGGGACCTCCTAACTACTCCTCGAAGCCGAACTCCATGTAGAATCATCCTCGGGATCTCTAGCTCCTGGACTCCAGCATCTGGTGGCGACAATCAGGTATACAAAGGGGAAAAGAGGGAGAAAAGCATCCGTGAGTACTCATCCAAAGTACTCGCAAGCAAGGAGCTATACTACATATGCATGGGTATATGTGTAAAGGGGCATATCAGTGGACTGAACTGCAGAATGCCAGAATAAAGGGGGATAGCTAGTCCTGTCGAAGACTACGCTTCTGGCCATCTCCATCTTGCAGCATGTAGAAGAGAGTAGATTGAAGTCCTCCAAGTAGCATCGCATAGCATAATCCTACCCGGCGATCCCCTCCTCGTCGCCCTGTTAGAGAGCGATCACCGGGTTGTATCTGGCACTTGGAAGGGTGTATTTTATTAAGTATCCAGTTCTAGTTGTCATAAGGTCAAGGTACAACTCCGGGTCGTCCTTTTACCGAGGGACACGGCTATTCGAATAGATAAACTTCCCTGCAGGGGTGCACCACATAACCCAACACGCTCGATCCCATTTGGCCGGACACACTTTTCTGGGTCATGCCCGGCCTCGTAAGATCAACGCGTCGCAGCCCCACCTAAGCACAACAGAGCGGTCAGCACGCCGGTCTAACCCTATGCGCGCAGGGGTCTGGGCCCATCGCCCTATGCACACCTGCACGTTGCGTACGCGGCCGGAAGCAGACCTAGCCTAGTGGCGTTCCAGTCCAATCTGGCGCGCGCCACTCAGTCGCTGACGTCATGAAGGCTTCGGCTGATACCACGACGCCGGGATACCCATAACTACTCCCGCGTAGATGGTTAGTGCGTATAGACCAAATGGCCAGACTCAGATCAAATACCCAGAACTCGTTAAGCGTGTTATTTGAAGTAACCGCGGACGCCGACCAGGGCCAGGCCCACCTCTCTCCTGGGTGGTCTCAACCTGCCCTGTCGCTCCGCCACAAAGTAACAGTCGGGGGCCGTCAGGAACCCAGGCCCACCTCTACCGGGGTGGAGCCACCTGTCCTTTCAGCCCCCTCATCAGAATCACTTGCGGGTACTCCTTGAGCCGACCCGACTTTAGTCACCACATGTGTCATGTATATAAAGTATACAGTATAAACCCGTGATCACCTCCCGAAGTGATCACGGCCCAGTAGTATAGCATGGCAGACGGACAAGAGTGTAGGGCCACTGATGGAAAACTAGCATCCTATACTAAACAGTAGGATTGCAGGTAAAGGTATCAACAGTAGAAGCAAGGGCAGGCTATGCATCAGTATAGGATTAACGGGAAGCAGTAACATGCTACACTACTCTAATGCAAGCAGTATAGAGAAGAATAGGCGATATCTAGTGATCAAGGGGGGGGCTTGCCTGGTTGCCCTGGCAAGTAGGAGGGGTCGTCGACTCCGTAGTCGAACTGGGCAGCAGCAGTGTCGGTCTCGTAGTCTACCGGAGAGAAGAGGGGGAAGAAACAGTAAATACAATGCAAACATAAGCATGACGATGCGTGACATGACAATGAGCGGGGCTAGGTGTGTCCTAACGCGACAGTAGGTGGTACCGGCGAAGGGGGGAAACAGCCGGGAAAGTATTCCCGATGTTTTGCGTTTTCGGACAGACGGACCGGAGGGGGAAAGTTGCAAGTTCGATATGTTAGGGAGGTGTGGTGGACGAATGGACTGCGTATCCGGATTCGTCTCGTCGTTCTGAGCAACTTTCATGTAGAAAACATTTTCATCGGAGTTACGGTTTATTTTATATTAATTTTAAAAGATTTTAATAATATTCTGGAATTAATTTAATGGTTAAATTCGAATTATCCAGAATAGTGACCGGTGATGCCATCATGACAACACCATGACGTCAGCAGGTCAACTGACCTGTTGACCGGTCAACTCTAACAGATGGGCCCGTTGACTGGGTCAACTACACAGTCAGCAGGTTCAGTCAACAGTCAACATTCCTATTGACTTGGTCAATCTTACGCGTGCGTCCCACTGTCATAGGCTCAACACTAACTAACGTTTAACATATAATTAGTAGATTAATTAGAGTTAATTAGTTAACTAATCAGAGTTGATTAAGTTAATTAATTGTTTAATTTATTAATTAGTTTTTTCTTTTCTTTTGTTTCTTTTTTTTCTTTTTTTAACAAGGCTGGGCCCCTCTAGTCATTGACCCAGTCCATCCGGGGCGGGTAAACGGGCGCTGGGCGCCGTGTTATCGGGCGGAGCCCTGGGGTGCGGGTATGGCCGGAGTGGAGTCCTCGGGGCGCTGGACGCCGGAGCGAGCGGGGAGCGGCGAGCTGGGCGGCGGCGTCGCGGGCGCGGACGGCCGGCGCGGCTGTGACGTGGCGGGACGAGCTGTAGCAGGGAGCTACGCGGGGCAGGGCACGCGAGCGGGCGCCAGGTGCAGGCGCGTGCGGCAGGGCAGGACGGAGCGTGGCGGGGGCGCGCGCGCGGTCGAGCGGACGCGGCCGGGGCCGCGGTGGCCGCGAGCACGGCGTGGGCGGCACGGAGAGAGGAGGTCGGGATGTGCAGTGATGGCGAGTGGCGGCAATCGCCGCATGGCGAGCAGGGGCGGAAGGCGGCGGCAGTACCGACAGCAGCAGGGACGGAGGCGCGCCTCGGGCGGACGTGCGCGAGCGAGGGCGCGGCCAGGTCGTGCGCGAAGTGGGGGGTTGTTATGGCAACGAGATTGAGGGGGAGGTGGGGGGATTCGTCGGAGAGGCTCACTGCGGAGCTCGTGGAGGGCTCGGTGAAGCCGGGGGAGGTCGAGGCCGTCCGGTACGGTAGGGATGAGGACGACGGTTCCGGGCGACGGCGGTTGGCGTCGGGGCGGCGAGCACGGCGTCCTGCGAGGTGGGCGACGGGGAGGGGGGAGCGGCGCCGACGTCGGGGCCTCAGGCGGCGGTGGTCGGAGACGGGGGACAGGGGCGACGGGGCGCCGACGGTGGGCACAGGGGCAAGGCGCCCCGATCCAGATCGCGTTCGGGAGGAGGAGCGAGGGGAGACGGGCTCGTGGGGAAAAGGGGGTGCGACGGGGTTAGGGTTTTGGGTGGGAGGCCTAGTAGGCAAGGGGGGTTGCGGGAGTGGGCCGGCCCATTCGGGCAGCAGGGGCCAGCTGGGCCACTGGCCGGGCCGAGGTCCAGTTGGCCACGAGGCCCCTTTTGTATTTTTATTTTTATTTTCTTATATGTATTTTATTTCTTTTCTGTTTTACTTTGTTCCTCCTTTTAGTTTATTTTTGTAAAGTACTAAAATGACCCCAAATTAGTACTACCACTAAACCCACTGCGATAAAAAGTTTAACACCTCATTAGAATAGTTTAACATTTTATTAATTATAAAAGGCATTTCAATAATTGTTTTGACTACTGTTTTATTCATTTAAGAGTATTTAAAGATTTTATATAAGTGTGGTTTTCTCCATCATAATTATCCATGATTTATTTGAATCCACCCGAACATTTTAGTTTTAATATTTGAAAACTTTTATTGTTTGTTTGATTTTGAACTTTGAATTTTGGACCGGTTTTGATCTAACGATAGATTAGCAACAGTAACGCAGGTAACGTGGCACCATTAGCGTGGGATTACTGTAGCTTAATTACCCGGGCGTCACATGCTCGCCGACGACCAAGACCACCACCCACCGACGCGGAAAGACACCGTGAACCCATAGGTACCCTCCGATCCCCCTGCCTCGCCGTGGATCAACACCGGCGACCACCGCAGCCCTCGGGCGCCGGCGAGCTCTGTTTCAAAGTTTGAACCTGACGGGTGGGACCCCCTCGTCAGCCTCTCCTCTTCTTATTCGAACCATTTTCTGAAAGCGCCTCCGGGCAAAGTGCGTTTTCCTTCTGGGTTTGCGTATTTCTAGCCGAAACGTTTTCTGTTTTTATAAACTAACCCCTGGGTCTTTTCTGTTTCATCACAGATTAGTCCTTGAAATAAAACCCTTATATCTTTTAAACAAAAGATGCTTTTTGGTTGATTCTTTTTCTGTTAGTCTTATATTTTTGTCTAGTTTTTTTAGTATTTATTTGAAAAAAAATTGGAATAATTTTTATACACACACGGTATTAACGTTAGTATGCGGTTTCTTTATACCGTAGATACCGGAGGAGGTGACGGAGCCGCGAACTTCGCCGAGCTAGACTCCGACTACTCCGAACCAGGCAAGCATGTTTGAACCTTTGATATGATGAGTGTTTTGCATGTTTGCTTGGATAGTTTGTGCATGGCATGTTTATATGGGCATCAGTGAGTGTTATATTGCATGCAAGGAAACTACCAGTATGCTTCGAAGCTTGATGTGATCCTTTGATGGGAGATAACCTGATTATGTGGTGACATGAAAGTTGGTAAGATGGTATTGTTGAAGCATGCCAGTCTTATGTCAACCGTTAAACTCCGACGTTAACGTGGATCGAACCACGTTACCCTTCGTCCCCTTTTCGTGCTGCCACATGTTTTCTGCAAAGAATACGGTTTAGTAAGTTGCAAACCTCTTTCCTTGTGCACACCAAATAGAGGGGCCGTGATGAGGGTTCCATGGCCCTGGATTAAAGCCAGTCATCCGGTCAGGGGGCATGGGTGTTTCCGGTTGGGACCGAGAGGGGGGCACCCCTTAGAGCGCGCGATATAAATTTGATCCCATGCTACGCGAGGCTGTAGCCTCCCCGTCTCAAGGTTTTTCTTGAACGTTGCCTAGGGTGATGCCTGGCAGCGGAATGTGGAATGGGTGTGTACTGGTTAGATGTGTTTCGCCTAAAACACCGTAAACGGAACTAGCCCCTTGTGACTACTGAAATCCGTTGGTTGTGGTTAAAAGTACAAACTCTGCAGAGTCAAAACTTTCCGAGTAATCGTGTCCATGGTCAAGGACCTTGGTCAACATATCCATATCAGTCTCTGTGTCAGTCTCAGTGAAAATCCCCGGTGAACAAGCATGAGTGGTAAACCAGGTTGAATGTTATTCCTGTGGATGGACTAACCAGATTATTATTACGTACATGAGCATTTCCTTGAGATGAATTAAATTCATGAGCTACTTGAATTCGAATAATGAAATATAAGCCCTTTATGTGATGTCGCTCAGACGTCCGACTGTGGCACTCTTGTTATTTACTTTTGATATAATCCCTTTATGTGATGTCGCTCAGACGTCCGACTGTGGCACTCTTGTTATTTACTTTTGATATAAGCCCTTTATGTGATGTCGCTCAGACGTCCGACTGTGGCACTCTTGTTATTTACTTTTGATATAAGCCCTTTATGTGATGTCGCTCAGACGTCCGACTGTGGCACTCTTGTTATTTACTTTTGATATAAGCCCTTTATGTGATGTCGCTCAGACGTCCGACTGTGGCACGCACTGTCATTTACATTCCAATATAAGCCCTTTATGTGGTGTCGCCCTGACGCCCGACTGCGGCATTGATAATTTATTTTACCTTTTCGAGGCGCCGCTTCAGACACTCGATCGGTCTTCGGTTATTTCATTGGGATTTCAGGAGGACTACCGCCCGACTTCCTTTTTATTTACCATGCAGTGCAATTTTATTATCTGAGTGCGCATTTCTAATCTGCTCATGTGCATCATGTTTGTATTTGTTATATCTTATGTCCAAACTGTCTTGCGAGTACTTTCATAGTACTCACCTTGCTTGTTGATTTGGCCAGATGTTGACGAAGGCGATCTTATGGATGAAGAGTTCGATAGCGAGTCCGACGCCTAGAGGAGTCCCAGTCAGTCCCGTGCGATCCTGGAATTGGTCACTTGTATTATATACGCTTCCGCTACCCAGAATAAAAGCCCTCGAGCCTCACTCCAACGCTCGATGAGTTGTAAGATTTAGGAGTCATGTCACCCACCTCACTGTGACATATCCACCACCACTTTTATTACAAGTCAGTAGTTATGCCACCATACCCCTTGTGTCATATCCGCCTTTATGATTTGTATCGGCGTGCTTGTAATAAATTGTTGAGCAGCCTCAGCTCAACCCTGTATTATATTTAGTACTTCTGGATTTCTATAATCAAGGATTTGTCTACCAGTAAGAAGGATTCTTCCATACTGGTCCGTTAAAGGGGCCGGTTTCTCAATAAATGTTTTATTGGAAAACCGGTCGTGACACTGCCGACGTCGACGCCCCCGGAGCCACCAGAGTCGCGCGCCGTCGACGCCACCAGAGCCACCCCCAAGGCCACCGGAGCCGTGCGGCCTCATTAACGCCACCGGAGCCGCCCTCGGTGCCACCGGAGCCACCCTCGACGCCCCTGCCTCCCTCGCCATCACCGGAGATGCCCCTGCCTCCCTCGCCACCACCGGAGCCATCCTCTGTAAGCACCCCTCCTCTCTCTCATGCATAGCACAAACATTGGACATACTAACTAGCTAGGTTAACTAGTTTAATTAGGTTAATTATCTAGGTTGTGCAAAAATTTAGTTAGGGCTTTGACAGAGAACTAGTTAGGTTAACTAGTTTAATTATCTAGGTTAAGAATAAAATTATTTAGGGCTTTGATGGAGAACTAGCTAGGTTAACTAGTTTAATTAGGTTAATTATCTAGGTAAAGTAGGTTAACAAGCTAGGTTAACTAACTAGCTAGGTTAAATAGCTAGGTTAATTAGGTTTGTTAGGTTAACAAGCTAGGTTAACTAGGTTCGCTAGGTTAGAGGAAAATTTTATTTTAGAGCATTAGGTCAGAAGGGTTAGAGAAATGGAGTTCCTTTGCAATTTAATTGGGTTCTGTCCTAGGCAGAGAAGGGTTAGAGAAAATAATGTGTGTGTGTGTGTGAGGAGAGAGAGAGGAATAGCTAGAACAGAATTTGGGTTCTATCCTAGGCAGAGATGTGTTTAGTACGATCAATTTGCAAAGGTTTTTTTTATTTTTGAAAAGACCACTATTTTTCTAGGAAAAGAATTTAGGCAAGTTTTATTTTAAAGATGATCCCTTCCTCGACTTTTATTGTTGATTATATCGTTTCATTGAAGTGGTCATGTTATATCTTTTCATTGAAGTGGTTCGATTGTGCCCATTTGTTCTTTCCAGGGAATGAAGCCGAGTGGCCTATGTTTTGCCGGAACGTTGATTCATTTCCATTACGGCAAATTTCAGGTGCTCGATTTGTCGACTTTTTAGCAAAGGTCATGCCGAAATTTTCCGTGAATTTCGACATGACTTGTGCTACAAACTTGGACATATCGAGTGCCCAGGATTTGCCGCACCGGGAAGGAGTCAATGTTCCTACAAAACATAGGCCTTTTATGTCATTATTCATTTTATTAGGTCTAGAATTAATTGACTAGAATTAATCGTAGGAAACATGGCTAGCAACGATGAAGGACAAGGTTCTGGTGATTGCGACGACGTCTACCTGGCGGCAGACGAATTTTTGAGCCTTGCCGACGATCAATGGATGTTGTTGCTGGGCCCACCTGTCGCATCGGGGACTGATACCGACATGCAGACCGGCGCTGAGACTGAGACCGGCACCGAGACTAGCGGAGCCAGTCTAGAACCGAGAGCAAAGAGGCCACGGTGCCCAAACCAGCTCATGACTACTAGACTAGTGGTCTTGGAGATGGACGACGGCATTTTTGAGCCAATAGCGCCCAAGGAAGCTCGATCGTGCTACGACAATCAAATAGGCTGCATTGTATGGACAACCGCCACCATCAGCGATGAGAAACTAAAGAAGATAGATAATATGAGGCCCTTCGTCCTAAAGAAGCTGCACCAGATATTCTTGTTCCCGGGCCGGAATGAAAAGGATTATAAAGATCCAGATAAGGACCTGGCAATGAAGAAGATAGACAAACACGCCATGACCAAGTTTAGTGACGCGTTGGCCGCCTGGAAAGCAAGGGTGAAACATCGGCTCGTCAACAAAAAGGAACCCTACTCCGAGATTTTAAAGGATAATCCGACAATCACGGAAGAGCACTTTGAAATATTCAAGGCGGCTTGCGAGGCCGAAGCTGCCAAAAAAATCGAAGTACATGAAGGGGCTTCAACAGAGGAACATGGGGTGCCACCACCTCGGAAGCCGTGGTTACGGCGGGAAGAGGTCCATATGGCTAAGGAGGACGCGGAACGCGAGAGTCTGGCCATCCCAGACCCCTTGGCGGACTTCACCGTCCCGCAAGAGCGTGACGTCCTCAGGGCACGACACCATTGGGAATCAATCAAGAAGGTTTTCGAGACGGACCAGGTCACGACGGAGTTCATGAGATTGCTGGTAATTTTAGTTTCTGATCAATTCGATAGCATGTTAGTCATATTTGTAAATGATCCTTGTTCCTTTTGCAGAGAGAGCAGCACAGGATTGCGGCCGAAAGCGACTCGTCGTCTGAGGCGTTGGTGATACGTCCATTTTGCATCAATCTTTTATATCGATATTTATTGCATTATGGGCTATTATTACACGTTATGTTACAATACTTATGCCTATTCTCTCTTATTTTACAAGGTTACATGAAGAGGGAGAATGCCAGCAGCTGGAATTCTGGGCTGGAAAAGGAGCCAATATTAGAGACCTATTCTGCACAACTCCAAAAGTCCTGAAACTTCACGGAAGTCATTTTTGGAATTTATAAAAAATACTGAGTGAAGAAACTACCAGAGGGGGGCCACACCCTGGCCACGAGGGTGGGAGGCATGCCCTACCCCCTGGGCGCGCCCCCTGCCTCGTGGGCCCCCTGGCAGGCCTCCGGTGCCCATCTTCTGCTATATGAAGTCTTTCGTCTGAGAAAAAATCATAAGCAAGCTTTCGGGAAGAAACTCCGCCGCCACGAGGCGGAACCTTGGCGGAACCAATCTAGGGCTCCGGCAGAGCTGTTCAGCCGGGGAAACTTCCCTCCGAGAGGGGGAAATCATCGCCATCGTCATCACCAACGATCCTCTCAACGGGAGGGGGTCAATCTCCATCAACATCTTCACCAGCACCATCTCCTCTCAAACCCTAGTTCATCTCTTGTATCCAATCTTTGTCCCAAAGCCTCAGATTGGTACCTGTGGGTTGCTAGTAGTGTTGATTACTCCTTGTAGTTGATGCTAGTTGGTTTATTTGGTGGAAGATCATATGTTCAGATCCATTATGCATATTAATACCCCTCTGATTATGAACATGAATATGATTTGTGAGTATTTACGTTTGTTCCTGAGGACATGTGAGAAGTCTTGCTATTAGTAGTCATGTGAATTTGGTATTCGTTCGATATTTTGATGAGATGTATGTTGTCTTTCCTCTAGTGGTGTTATGTGAACGTTGACTACATGACACTTCACCATTGTTTGGGCCTAGAGGAAGGCATTGGGAAGTAATAAGTAGATGATGGGTTGCTAGAGTGACAGAAGCTTAAACCCTAGTTTATGAGTTGCTTCGTAAGGGGCTGATTTGGATCCATATGTTTCATGCTATGGTTAGGTTCACCTTAGTACTTCTTTTGTAGTTGCGGATGCTTGCAATAGGGGTTAATCATAAGTGGGATGCTTGTCCAAGTAAGGGCAGCACCCAAGCACCGGTCCACCCACATACCAAATTATCAAAGTAATGAACGTGAATCATATGAGCGTGATGAACACTAGCTTGACGATAATTCCCATGTGTCCTCGGGAGCGCTTTTCTCTATATAAGAAATTGTCCAGGCTTGTCCTTTGCTACAAAATGGATTGGGCCATCTTGCTGCACTTTATTTACTTTCATTACTTGTTACGTGTTACAAACTACCTTATCACAAAACTATCTGTTACCGATAATGTCAGTGCTTGCAGAGAATACCTTACTGAAAACTTCTCATCATTTCCTTCTGCTCCTCATTGGGTTCGACACTCTTACTTATCGAAAGGACTACGATAGATCCCCTATACTTGTGGGTCATCAGTTGGCGAGGCCCAAGTGGGACACTCCATTCAACCGGGCGTTGAACGTATTGAAAGGACTCCTAGTGGAGACTCGGCCGTCGTATGGACGCGTGCACGGTGTCGGAGACGGCGCCACGTGGAAGAAGTACTACCGTGAGACCACGGAGGAGAGAAAGGAAAGACAGAGGTTAACTGAAGAAAACATCAACAAGAAGGTCGATATTACGGTTGAGAAGAAATCATCTGAGACAGTCGCAACAGCGGTAGCTGCCGCAAAACAGGTGGTTGCAGATATGTCTACTGTCTTGGTTCTGTCCGTTTTCAATTGGAGCAGGCAAAATCCAGAAAAAATTGAAGCGGACTTTCCCCTGGCTGACTTCTGCGTCTCGACCTGAAGCCTTTCACTAAGCTCGGGGACTATCGCCCTAACTTGGATGGATGGATGGCACGACATGTTGGAGTGATTGTCGATATATGACAATGTGTCCGTTTAGTCCATACTTTCTGTATGACGAAACTTTGAGTTATGCACGACGAAACTTTATTTGTGATGTAATTAAACCGTCCTCCTCGACTAGCGAAGATCACTCTAGTTAGGGCATTTTGGGTATGATGAACTTTGTTGTTTATGCTTATGATATGTTCCTTCTATTTTTGCCAAGTCTGTCTCTTTCTGTTGCTCAACTATATATGTTGCATATCATCGACTCATGTGACGATGCAGGTGCATAGATCATCGATGGCAAAGAAGTGCTACGCCAGGAGTATATGACGGGTGGTCGGAGTGTCAGGCCTAGGTGTACCGGTTTCCTGTTTCCGAGCGACAGCCAGTAGTTAGTTTAGGTTCACGCTAATGCGAGAGAGGGATACGAACTCATGTACTGCATAGTTCCGCTCTCACTCATAGTGATAGCTCTTCTCGCGTATATCATTGTTTAGATGGATGACGATGTAGTTGCATGTAATCGAGACTCGTATCGCTATTTTCGAGATGATGACGAGACCACTTTGTGTTGGATGATGATTATGATGATGACATGATTTGATGAGACTATTTGTATGTATATGCTATGATTACATTTGTATGTGTATGTTATGCTAAAGATTATTGTATAAAGTCTGTTCAAATACAAAACAAATATGCAGAAAAAAACAAAAGCTAATAAAACTAGCAGTAGCGAGGGGAATAAAGTTAGCAGTAGTGCTCCCTTACCATTAGCGCTTTCTGGTAAAAAGCGCTTCAGATATTAGCAGCAGCGCGTTGCACTAAAGCTCGATACTGCTAGCCATGTATAGCAGTAGCGTTGGATGACACGCGCTACTGCTACATGTTAGCTGTAGCGCCTTATTAGTAGCCCAGCATCCCGCGCTACTGATAGGCAAAATACCCGCGCTACTGATAGGCTTTTCCCTATGCTTTGATGTCTTTGGATAAGATATTATATTAGCATCGATTTTCTTCAAAAGAATTTAACCTTGGCTTTCAATTTGAAACAAAAATGGTTAGAACACACATGTCTCAATTGAGACCAAGTGTAAGCCAAGTATGAAACAAACAAAGCTACCCAATTAGATATAAACTTTAGATAAAGCAATGGCAAAAGTTTGGGTTGCAATAAGTCACTATCGGTCTCTATGAATGGTACAACGTGTTGACCGATATGCTTTGTAATGATTTTCTTGCTAACAAATAAATTACCCTTCTTCATTGGTCTTTCAAAACCACTTACGAGAATTTTTCTAATAGAAGCATCAACAAGAAAGTTGTGACCAAATCAGAAAATCGGTAAATCACTTGCTAGGCATACCTCTTCATACACGTTGAAGAGCATGATGGTTATATCACTTGAATAATACTTTCCTCCAGTTTTGAATGACTCTCCAATGCCTTGGCATCCTCTTTTTCTTCAATAGATTCGGTACACATACTATTTGATTCGGCTTTTTCAATAACTGAATTTTCTTTGTTACGTGAATCAATACTTTTATCTTTTTGAAATTGCAAGGCTTCTCGGTCTTGTCTAATTTTAGCCCACATCTCAGCTTGGCGAGCTTTAAACCTTTTCATCCCAATTTCCATCCACTCTTCATGAGATTGCCCCCAATACTTTGAGACTCTTCTAGCAATGAGGTGTCGAAACTTTGCAATTCTTTAGGGGGTACACTGGTTGGTACAACACTGGGCGAATGCATCATTTGCACAACTATAGCTTTTACAGCAGCAAAGTCATGAAGCATCCCGCCTTCCATTAGTTCCTGGCGAATAGAGTTGCACAAATCCCAAGAGAATGTAAGATTTTTCTCAATTACCCAGTTTGGATATGGTTGCCCCCAATGCTTTTAGACTCTTTCGGCAATGAGATGTTGTCGAAATTCAGTAATTGTGTAGGGGGGACATGATATGTCACGGTAGTAGGTGCGGGCATTTGTGCTCCTGCAGAAGTTTCACTTATTCGGCCATGACCATGAAGGTGCGGAGCCGAATCATAGACATCTACATGTGCGTATGGTGCCAAAAAATTAGCGGCATGAGGTGTAGCATATGGCGTTTGAGAGTAATTGGCCGAATAACTAGTAGTAGCATGGCCAATTCCTCTATCCACCGACACATTTGGATTAACATACTGCAAGTTATTTACCGATGAATAAAAATTTAAAACACTTTGTTGCATACTATTGGAAGTTCCTACAGGGGTGTCTCAACTTGATTAATCGAACTCATCATGTTGTTCATCAGCATATAGATTTGTGGGGTTGCCGATGCATGGGAGTTGGGATACATATGTTGCATGTTGCTAAAATTATATGAAGTTGAAGCATGAAGATTATTCTGAATCGACAGTTGCTCATAATTAGATTGATAAAACTAGGGCTAGCCGACATATTATGCTCATTAAACAATCTGGCAACAACATATACATTATTTGCATCTACATAAGTGAATTGGGTATTCATATTACCTTTGTAGATTGCAAACCCTAGATGACGATCTCTTCGTAGCAAGGACGGGCTGGAGATCGTTCAAAGCTTCGTCCCAAGCGGAGTCACCAAAAAGTGTGTTCGCACACAAACACGTCACCGTGTACCCTCGACGTCGGGGGTGATGCACCGCAGATCACGTTGAAGGAGACCCGTCTCGAAGCGCGGTATGCAAGCAATCCGGCGGGCGCTTTTGTAGACCCAAAACCCCACATGCCCGGGCGGTACCCCGTCAAGGCACGCAATCCCTATTGGCTGCCCTGGGTCGATCTGATCGCCCCTAGGGCCTTGAGGTTCGCCGCCCTGCAAATGAAGAACGAACGAAGAACAAGAAGAAGAAGAACAAAGGGAGAAGGTAAAAGATAAAGGTAAAAGTGGTAGATGATTGTTCGATTGTGTGTTGTTCAATCGGCCACCACCTTTCATCTATTTATGAGGTGTCTTGACTCCCCATATAAGAAAAGGACTCCAAATCTTTCCAAAATTAACCAAACTCGGATTTAGGTAAGTCTGAGACATCAGTTCGGTTTTTGGGTCTCACATGCCACAAATGACCTCGGATGAAGATGCGCCTGAAAGCAAATTTAACTCTTTCGACGAGGCGAAAAACTTTCATGTTAAACATTTTCCGATTCGAGGCCATATTAAAGGCCTAATAGCTCGCAAAAAACAGATAATTACTGGCGCTACCCATGAGACATCTACCATGTGAGTGGATGAGGGGCACCACTTTTTGGCTCGTGAAAGGGCCGCACTCTGGTGGCTCTAACTTTTGCATACGATCTTGAATTGAGACGATTTTTATACTAAAATCATCCGTTTCGATGAGACGAAGAACTTTCATGTTGAAACTTTTTCCATCTGTGGCCATCTTTATAATGTTTCATACCATTTCATAATCTGATGGCAACACGAGCACCTCTTAAAGCTGTCATACTTCTTGCGTTTGGACTCCGTATTGGACCATCTTTATATCAATTTTGATATTCTCGAAAGGGTCTTCCAATGGTGGCTTGCAACCATAATTTTGACTTCATGTTGATATAACGTCAATCTACTCTTTATGATCGTGCCACTTTTGAGCGTCAACACTCGTTCCATTTTTCCAACTCACGTCCAGCTCAGACTAACTTTTATTAATTTGTTTGTTTATACTTGTAGCTTGCCTGGGCTTATATAGGTGCTTTGTTTCGCTGGATGGATACACATATAGTGTTGTAAGTTGTGCACGACTATTCTCGAAAAAGAATGTGCACACTACTAGACATTCTTTTTTTTCATTTTGTTGTTCCTTGTCATTTTTATTTTTTATTTTTAAAATATATTAAAATATAAAAAGACCTAGTTGCACACGCTCTGCCATGATGTAGTTATGTGCGTCTTACGTGTATGTTGTTGCGGCACTATGCTAATTGCGAGTGTGTTGCTTGTATTTTGTTCACGTGTGCATCGTGTATTTGAGACAAGTAGAAAAAATATCTAAAAAACATAGAAAAATGGGAGTTGTAGAAAAAACTAAAAAGCATAGAAAAACTGTGGGAGCCGCTATTGTAGTGGGCCTGCAACTGGCCCGACAACCCTTTCTCGCCTCTAGTTGCAGTCGTTTTGTATCATGTGCAGTTGTAGTCGAGTTACAACACTTGAAGTTGCATATCTAGTAATGGATATGCAACTGGCTTGAACCCCCATCCCCCTACTACCCTCTCAGACCTCAGTTGCAGTCATTTTGTGCCCGTGTAGTTGAAATCGGGTTACAACACATACAGTTGCATGTCTAGTGGTAGACATGCAACTGGCCTGTGAAACTCCCCTTCCGACCCAATTGTAGTCACTTTTGTGCCCATGCAGTTGCAATCGGGTTACAACTCATGCTATTGCATGTCTAGTGGTAGACATGCAACTGGCCCCGAGAAACTCCCCTCTCAGCCTGAGCTGCAGTTGCTTTATATCCAGTGTAGTTTTAGTCATGTTACAGCAATTGCAGTTGCATATCTAGTAGTGAACATGCAATTGGCCCAACAAACCCTCCTTCCAACCTGATTTTGCAGTTGATTTGTGCTCATGTAGTTGCAACCGGATTACAATGCATGCAATTGCATGTCTAGTGATAGACAGGCAACTGGCTACAAACTCCCCTTCGACCCCAGTTACAGTCACTTTTGTGCACATTTAGTTGTAGTAAGATTATAATGCTTGCAATCTGAAAGGATCGTGAAGAGGGGTCTAGAGGGGGGTGATTAGACCCTTAACAAGCAAAAGTAGCAGTTTTTAATTTCTTCAAGTTAAGGTTGAGTTTAGCACATGTTAAAGCACTCACAATACATTTCAAGCAAGCATGACAAGAGTATATGCACCAGAAAAAGTAAAGCATGCAATTTGCGAGAAAGTAAAGGGATGGGATTGGACTGTGCAAACACAATGGAGATGCGGAGAATTTTTGGCGTGGTTCCGATAGGTGGTGCAATCGTATGTCCACGTTGATGGAGACTTTAACCTACGAAGGGTAAAGGTTGCGCGAGTCCATGGAGGGCTCCACCCACGAAGGCAACCTTGTCTATCCCACCATGGCCATCTCCCACTCCACATCACTCGGGTAGATCTTCACGAAGTAGGCGATCTCCTTGCCCTTACAAACTTCTTGGTTCAACTCCACATTAAGACGGAGGCTCCCAAGCGACACCTAACCAATCTAGGAGACACCACTCTCCAAAAGGTAATAGATGGTGCGTTGATGATGAAATCCTTGCTCTTGTGCTACAAATGATAGTCTCCCTAATGTCTACTACACAACTTGTTCTTGTAGACACGTGTTGGGCCTCCAAGCGCAGAGTTTTGTAGGACAGTAGCAATTTTCCCTCAAGTGGATGACCTAAGGTTTATCAATCTGTGGGAGGTGTAGGATGAAGATGGTATCTCTCAAACGACCCTGCAATCAAATACAAAAAATCTCTTATGTCCCCAACACACCCAATACAATGGCAATTTGTATAGGTGCACTAGTTCGGCAAAGAGATGGTGATACAAGTGTAATATGGACGGTGGAAATATTTTTTATAATCTGAATAAATAAAAACAGCAAGGTAGCAAATATTAAACGGGCACAAAACGGTTTTGCAATGCTTAAAATGAGGCCTAGGGTCCTTACTTTCACTAGTGCAACCCCTCAACAATGCTAACATAGTTGTATCATATGATTATCCCTCAAAATGCAACAAAGAATCACTCCCGAGTTCCTATTAGCGGAGAACAAAAGATATAATTTGTTTGTAGGGCACGAAACCACCTCAAATCTATTCTTTCTGTTCGATCTATTCAAGAGTTTGTACTAGAATAACACAAAGCAATTCTTTTCGTTCCTTCTATCCTAGAGTTCATACTAGAATAACACCAAAGCAAATTCATATTCATAATACTCAATCCACACAAAGAACTACAAGAGACCCCAAAGTTTCTACCGGAGAAAAGATAATAAAAACGTGCATCAACCCCTATGCATAGATTACCCCAATATCACCGCGGGAATCCGCGAGTTGAATGCCATGACACATATCAAGTGAATCAATATGATACCCCAATTGTCACCTCAAGTATTCATACTGCAAGACATATATCATGTGTTCTATTTTCTGAATATTCAATCCGACAAGACAAAACTTCAAAAGGGTAAAGACTCAATTCATCACAACAAGAGTATAGAGGGGAGAAACATCATATGTTCCGACTATATTAACAAAGCCCATGATATAGATCACGAGAGAGAGAGAGAGATTAAACACATAGCTACTGGTACAAACCCTCAGCCCCGAGGGTGGACTACTCCCTCCTCATCGTGGTAGCCGCCGGGATGATGAAGATGGCCACCGGAGATGATTCCCCCCTCCGGCAGGGTGCCGGAACCGGGTCTAGATTGGTTTTCGCGGATACAGAGACCTTGCGGTGGCGGAACTTTTGATCTAGGTTAACCCCGATGGGTTTCGGAATATTTGAGAATTTATAGTGCAAAGAGGGGGTGCGGGAGGCCACCAAGGTGGGCATAACCCACCTGGGCACGTCGGGGGGGCCTAGCGCGCCCTGGTGTGTTGTGCCCCCCTCGGGGCACCCCCAGGTGCAGCTCTGGCCCACTGGGTTCCTTCTGGTCCATAAAAAATCCCCGTGGAGTTTCGTTGCATTTGGACTCCGTTTGGTATTGATTTCCTGCGATGTAAAAAACAAGCAAAAACAGGAACTGGCACTGGGTTAATAGTTTAGTCCCAAAAAATGATATAAAGTTGCTATAAAATGATTGTAAAACATCCAAGAATGATAAAATAATAGCATGAATACTTCATAAATTATATATACGTTGGAGACGTATCAGCATCCCCAAGCTTAATTCCTACTCGTCCTCGAGTAGGTAAATGATAAAAGAAATAATTTATGAAGTGTGAATGCTAGCAAAGTGCATAAGTTTGGTCAATGACAATTTCAATCACTTTTTCTAACATCATAACAGGAATTCTTTCTCATAAAACTTCTCATGTTATAGTGGCAACCAATTCATATGTTAAGGTTCAAACAATGAACTCTCTTGAAACTCACAACCTATGTTCTTAGTCATCAAGCAATTGCAATTCAACTTATTCAACAGAGTTTACCTAAGAGATCCACATACTCAACTATCATATAGTCTTCTGTGATTGCTAACACTCACCGCATACACATGAGCAAAACGTTTCAACCGGACACATAGAAAGAGGGGCTTATTGTTTTGCCTCCCAACGTATTCACCTCAAGGGTGATGTCAACAATAATAACTCATGCTACCCATATTCAACTGGACATATGTGCCTGGATCTTTCCTCACCACATGATGCTTGCCAAAAGAGAAAAATAAAAAGGAATATGGAGAATAACTTTGACTCTTTCCATAAAAGTAAATACTAAAAAGTAAAAGATAGGCCTTTCGCAGAGGGAAGCAGAGGTTGCCATGCGCTTATTTGTTTGTATGCTCAATCCCTTAGTGCAAAAGAACGTCACGTTACATTGCCCCTTAAGATGACAACCTTTATTATGCAGTCTATCGCTTTTATTCTTTGTCATCCAAGTTCGTGCAACGCTCAATTTTCTCTTACACTAAACGATCTCACACTTTTAGAAGCAATTTTTATTGCCTTTTTGCACCGATGACAACTTACTTGAGGGATCTTGCTCAATCCCTAGGTTGGTATGGTGGACACTTGAAAAAGATTTGGGTTTAAGGGTTTTTGGATGCATAAGTAGTATCTCTACTTAGTGCGGAATTTTTGGCTAGCAAAGATAGGGGGCAAGCACCACATGTTGAAGGATCTATGACAATATGACTTCTATGTGAATATGAACATACATAAACCATTACGTTGTCTTCCTTGTCCAACGTCAACAATTTTGGCATATAATATTTTGATGGGGGCTCACAATCATAAAAGATTTCCATGATAGTGTATTTGCATGTGAAAGTTCTCTTCCTTATACTAATTATTCGTGAAATGCTTGTATGACCAATATTGTGATTGTCAAGCCTCAAAAGATTTCACTTTCTAAACCCAATGTGAAGCTACCACTAGGCATGATATGATTTCAACTTCATGACATTCAAGTTATTCAACAATTTACTCATACGATATAAGTGAAGCACAAGAGTAAATGACAAACTACTCCAAAAAGATATAAGTGAGGATCATGCGAGTAGTTAAGTAAATAGATAGCTATGTGAGGACTCTCTCTTATTCAAAAGTAGCAGATCTAAGTATTTTATTAAAACAGCAAGCAAAAACAGAAAAAAAATGGCATTCCAAGAATAGCACACATCATGTGAAGAAGCAAAAACTTAGGTTCAACCGATACTAACCGATAATTGTTGAAGAAGAAAGATGGGATGCCTACTGGGGCATCCCCAAGCTTAGATGCTTGAGACTTCTTGAATATTATCTTGGGATGCCTTGGGCATCCCCAATCTTGAGCTTTTGTGTCTCCTTAATTCTTCTCATATCACGGTTTCCCTAAATCTTAAAAACTTCATCCACACAAAACTCAACAAGAACTCGTGAGATAAGTTAGTATAAACCAATGCAAAAACCTTATCAATATCTACTGTAGCAAATCATAAAAATTATTATTCAACATTTCATACGAAATGCCTCTGCATATTTAATACTCATATCCTCAAATAGAATCATTAAACAAGCAAACATATGCAAACAATGCAAACATAACAGCAATCTGCCAAAACAGTAAAGTCTGTAAAGAATGCAAGAGTATCAATACTTCCCTAACTCCAAACATTATGAAATTATACCACACTGTAGAAAATTTATCAGAGCTTATTATGCAAAACCTTTCAACATTTTATCACAATCTGACTTTCCTCGGGAATTTTTGCAACATCGATAAACTTTCTGTTTTCAAACAGCAACATGTACACTTGCAAGATAAGCATGGCAAAGCCTATCAATGCCACTTTTATTGAAATAAAAGATGCAAAACATTATTCTAAATAACAGCAAGCAAATCCTAACAAAATAAATTGACGCTCCAAGTAAAACTCATATCATGTGATGAATGAAAACATAGCTCCAAGTGAGGTTACCGATAATGTTGAAGACGAAAGAGAGGATGCCTTCCGGGGCATCCCCAAGCTTAGTTGCTTGGGTATTCCTTGAATATTATCTTGGGGTGCCTTGGGCATCCCCAATCTTAGGGTCTTGCCACTCCTTATTCTCCTCATATTGTCATCTCACCCAAAACTTGAAAACTTCAATCACACAAAACTTAACGAAACTTTGTGAGATAGATTAGTATGATAAAGAGCAAACCATTTCACTTTGGTACTGTCAAAGAGAAGATTCATAATTTTTCTCACACAATGCCTACTGTATAATATCATTCCTACAATTTATATTGACCAATATAAGCCATAGAAACTAGAAAGCAAGCAAACTATGCATTGAAAACAGAATCTGTCAAAAACAGAACAGTCTGTAATGATCTGGATAACTACCATACTTCTGCTACTCAAAAAATTATGAAAAAAATTGGAACACGTGAGAAATTTGTATATTAAACTTCTTCAAAAAGAATCAACTCAAAATAACTCTTCTGTTAAAAATGAGACTTAGTTTTGTGAGCGCAAAAGTTTCTGTTTTTCAGCAGGGTCAAATCAACTATCACCCAACATGATCCCAAAGGCTTTACTTGGCACTTTATTGAAACAAAAGCTATAAAAATGATTAATACAGTAGCATAATCATGTAAACACACAAAAACAGTAGGTAAAAGTGTTGGGTTGTCTCCCAACAAGCGCTTTTCTTTAATGCCTTTTAGCTAGGCATGATTATTTCAATGATGCTCGCATAAAAGATAAGAATTGAAACATAAAGTGAACATCATGCATCATAAGTTCCTCTCTCATAATAACTTTCAGTAGCATCATGAATAGATTCATCAATATAACCATTACATAAAGCATTCTTTTCATGATCCACAAACATAGAAAATTCATTACTCTCTATGGCATAAATGCCATCATAATAATCATCATAGAAAGCAACTTTATTGCCATAGTCAGTTGAAACCTCTTCCAAAATAGTGGATGTATCACTGATACGTCTCCAACGTATCTATAATTTATGAAGTATTCATGCTATTATATTATCCATCTTAGATGTTTTATATGCATTTATATGCTATTTTATATGATTTTTGGGACTAACCTATTAACCTAGAGCCTAGTGCCAGTTTCTGTTTTTTCCTTGTTTTTGAGTTTTACAGAAAAGGAATACCAAACGGAGTCCAATTGACGTGACAATTTTTGATGATTTTTTATGGACCAAAAGAAGCCCCTAGAGTAAAAGAGTTGATGTATGTTTTGGTGATCAACTTGCGAGTTCAGTGACCTTGTGAACTTATGCATAGGGGTTGGCACACGTTTTCATCTTGACTCTCCGGTAGAAACTTTGGGGCACTCTTTGAAGTTCTTTGTGTTGGTTGAATAGATGAATCTGAGATTGTGTGATGCATATCGTATAATCATACCCACGGATACTTGTGGTGACATTGGAGTATCTAGGTGACATTAGGGTTTTGGTTGATTTGTGTCTTAAGGTGTTATTCTAGTATGAACTCTAGGATAGATCGAACAGAAAGAATAGCTTCGTGTTATTTTACTACGGACTCTTGAATAGATCGATCAGAAAGAATAACTTTGAGGTGGTTTCGTACCCTACAATAATCTCTTCGTTTGTTCTCCGCTATTAGTGACTTTGGAGTGACTCTTTGTTGCATGTTGAGGGATTGTTATATGATCCAATTATGTTATTATTGTTGAGAGAACTTGCACTAGTGAAAGTATGAACCCTAGGCCTTGTTTCCTAGCATTGCAATACCGTTTATGCTCACTTTTATCGCTTGATACCTTGCTGTTTTTATATTTTCAGATTACAAATACTCATATCTATCATCCATATTGCACTTGTATCACCTTCTCTTCGCCGAACTAGTGCACCTATACAATTTACCATTGTATTGGGTGTGTTGGGGACACAAGAGACTCTTTGTTATTTGGTTGCAGGGTTGCTTGAGAGAGACCATCTTCATCCTACGCCTCCCACGGATTGATAAACCTTAGGTCATCCACTTGAGGGAAATTTGCTATTTTCCTGCAAACCTCTGCACTTGGAGGCCCAACAACGTCTACAAGAAGAAGGTTGCGTGGTAGACATCAAGCAATTTCTGGCGCCGTTGCCGGGGAGGTTAGCGCTTGAAGGTATATCTTTAGATCTTGCAATCGAATCTTTTAGTTTCTTGTTTTATCACTAGTTTAGTCTATAAAAGAAAACTACCAAAAAATGGAATTAAGGTTGCCTCATATGCTTCATCCTTTTAATGTCTTTCGTGAAAATGATGGGAAGGAAAATTGTGCTCAAGTACTAGAAGAAGAATTACATAGAATGCTTGGCATAAAATATGTGAATGATGAGCATGAGTGCAATGTTGTTAGTATGAATTCTTTGAATACCCATGATGCTATTGATATGCAAAGCCACAAGCTTGGGGATGCTTAATAAAAACGTGCATCAACCCCTATGCATAGATTACCCCAATATCACCGCAGGAATCCGCGAGTTGAATGCCATGACACATATCAAGTGAATCAATATGATACCCCAATTGTCACCTCAAGTATTCATACTGCAAGACATATATCATGTGTTCTATTCTCTGAATATTCAATCCGACAAGACAAAACTTCAAAGGGTAAAGACTCAATTCATCACAACAAGAGTATAGAGGGGAGAAACATCATACGATCCGACTATATTAACAAAGCCCATGATATAGATCACGAGAGAGAGAGAGAGAGAGAGAGAGATTAAACACATAGCTACTGGTACAAACCCTCAGCCCCGAGGGTGGACTACTCCCTCCTTATTGTGGTGGCCGCCGGGATGATGAAGATGGCCACCGGAGATGATTCCCCCCTCCGGCAGGGTGCCGGAACGGGGTCTAGATTGGTTTTCGTGGATACAGAGACCTTGCGAGGGCGGAACTTCTGATCTAGGTTAACCCTGATGGGTTTCGGAATATTTGGGAATTTATAGTGCAAAGAGGGGATGCGGGAGGCCACCGGGGTGGGCACAACCCACCTGGGCGCGCCAGGGGGGCCTGGCGCGCCCTGGTGGGTTGTGCCCCCCTCGGGGCACCCCCAGGTGCAGCTCTGGCCCATTGGGTTCCTTCTGGTCCATAAAAAATCCCCGTGGAGTTTCGTTGTGTTTGGACTCCGTTTGGTATTGATTTCATGCGATGTAAAAAACAAGCAAAAAAATAGCAACTGGCACTTGGCACTGGGTCAATAGGTTAGTCCCAAAAAATGATATAAAGTTGCTATAAAATGATTGTAAAACATCCAAGAATGATAAAATAACAGCATGAATACTTCATAAATTATAGATACGTTGGAGACGTATCACTCCCCAACACTCAACTCTCTCTCTCTTAGATTTGGCTATGGTGGAAGAAAGATTTGAGTGGAAAGCAACTTGGGGAAGGCTAGAAATCAAGGTTCAAATGGTAGGAATGGAATCTCTTGATCTCAACACATGAGTAGGTGGTTCTCTCTCAGAAAATGAATGGTGGAAGTGTAGGCACGACTCTCTCACAAATGGAGAAGGGGGTGAAGGGGTATATATAGCCTCCACATAAAATCCAACCGTTACACACATTTGACTCATCTCGGTGGGACCGAATGGTTGAACGCGGTGGCACCGATCAGTTCAAAAGTGTGAACGTTAGGAACCTCGGTGGAACAGACTAGAACAACTCGGTGGGACCGATGTGCTAGGGCTTAGGGCAAACCGCGTCTTGGTGGCACCGATTGCATCAACTCGGTGAGACCAAAGTGAAGCAATAAGACAACAGATAGCTGGTCAAGCCATCTCGGTGAGACCGATTGCTATTTCGGTGAGACCGAAATAATTGCAACTGATAACAGGGAGTTGGCAAGGCCATCTCGGTGAAACCGAGATCCGTATCGGTGACACCGAACTGTTAGGGTTTCTGGCTGTGGCTATGTCATATGAACTCGGTGGTGCCGAGTTGGAGATTAGGGTTTTGACATATTTGGGCGGAGAAAGTGGCTGAGGATTTTGGAGCAATATCACTAAGCACTTGAGCAAGTAAGCCATTAAACAACACCTCATCCCCTCTTAATAGTATTGGCTTTCCTATGGACTCGATGTGATCTTGGATCACTAAAATAGAAATGAAGAGTCTTGAGCTTTTGCCGATCTTTGTCCTTAGCATTTTGAAGAGGTTCCACATACTCTTGTCCTTGCCACGCCATTGTTAAACTTATCTGAAACATCCTAGATAAAACAATTAGTCCAACAAGAGATATGTTGACATTAATTACCAAAATCACCTAGGGAGCACTTGTGCTTTCACAATCGCATGTCTAGTGGTGTACATGCAACTGGCCTGTCAACCCCCTCCCGACCCAGTTCCAGTTGCTTTGCGCACATGCAGTTGTAGTGGGGTTACACCACTTGCAGTTGCATGTCTAGTGTTGGAGATGCAACTGGCCCCGACAACCCCCTCCCCGACCCAGTGCAGCCGCTTTGTGTTCTATGCAGTTGCAGTCAGCTTACGACGCTTGCAATTGCATGTCTAGTGGTGGAGATGCAACTGGCCCGAGAACCCATGTCCCGACCTCAATTACAGTCGCTTTGTACCCAATGCAATTGCAGTCGGTTTACAATGTTTACGGTTACATGTCTAGTGTTGGACATGCAACTAGCCCGACAACCACCATCCTGAACTCAGTTGCAGTCGCTTTTGTACTCATGCAATTGCAACTTAGCTGGCTGCGATTTAGCAAAACCGTTGAAAATAAGAAACAAAAGGAGAAAAGGAAAAAGTAATAAAAGTGTAAGGAATCAAACGTAAAATAACTCTCACAAGTTATAGGTTGCCAATTAGTTCGCAATTTTTGTTGTTATAGGTTGGAAATTGCTTACAAAATGTAGAATGTAAAAAAATCAAGAAATGAAAGAAGAGAAAACAAGAAGACAAAAAAATTAAATGTTGATATAAGAAAAAAATATAAAAAAGAAAACAAAACAACAACAAAAAGCATGAAATGGGCCTATAAGCCTAGTGACGCATGCCCATGCCCAAAAAAGCACGAAACGGGCCGTACCCATGTCGAGTGCACCACTCGTGCACGCCATTTTCAGCCATCCACACGAATCTCTGTGTGCCTTGATCAGACGTTCATGTCATGAATGAGGCACAACTATTTCTTATCTAGCTGAGAAATAATAAAACCGTAATAACTTTGGTCATATGATTCTTTTTGACTAAACAACTCAGGGAAAAAATATTTCCATCAAAAGGAAGGCTTCGCTTTGATGTCATTAGAAAAAAAGAGAAAAACCATGAAAAAGATAAGATTAATAAAAAGTGGAATACAAAATTTAAAAATAAAATGCTGCAAATAGAAAACCAAAAATATAAAAATGAAAAAGCGAAAAATAAATATGTTGAACAAAAACAAAGCAGAAAACCCCCATGACCTGATACACATACAGTGGTTCAACATTAAAAAGGAAAACAAGGCAGCGTCAATCCGGTAAAAAAAGACAAGGTAGCATCGCTTCCACTTCTTGGATCAACGATAGGAGAACGTGACGGGCCGCAATGGGCCAGCAGCGCGACAATGAATGAACAACAAAAAAAGAAACAGACCAAGGACATCTACACGTATCACAGTGTGTGCTTTTTATCCAATGGTTGTGCATGTGAATGAGACCAAACTAAATCTCAGCTAGCTGAGTTTTAGCAATCCCGACAATTTTAACATATATAGCTAGCTATTTGGATCCACATGCATATTATTCATAAAAAATATAGAAAAAGGGAAGAAAAAACTTGTGGAGCTTGCTCATCTCGGTGGGATGTGGGAGGCCGGCCATGGTCGGGCGGGGATCATGATCATGGCCGGCGCTCTTGGCCGGCGTGCTGCTTCAATGTCGGCGCAGTGAGAAGTCGCGTCCACTCTGGGCCGGCGTCAATATTTGTGTCGTGCTCTTTAAGGTTTTGTGCTCGGCTTACACTTGTATGAAACGAATATCTGTGAAATATTTCTGCCGTGCTCTTTAAGGTTTGGTGCTCGATTTACATTTGTATAAACCGAATACCCATGAAATGACACTCGGTTTATATCCCGACACTAGGCAACTTTATGATTTACTGTAGTGGGGTCTCAGAAAACATTCAATGGAAATTTTAATGATCACAAGAATAAACTCGTAGAGGGCACAAGCTTCATCATTTATTCACTACGAAGTAAATGCAGTGAGCAGGGTACATAGAGAAGTAGTAACAGAAAAACACCTACGCGCGATCCTTATTCTACTAGT